>NC_135783.1:199208946-199508946 GCF_051106095.1 Pogona vitticeps
AGCACCCCTGAATGGGTGACTCTCACTTGTGTAACAGTAGCAGCAACAGCCCTTGTAATGAATACATTTAGACGTAGGATCTAAAATCCGGGCCCTGCAGTTTTATCCAGAACATATTGTAAATGCTCAGAGATGAAGGAACCATTTCAGATCGGCTGAGGAGGGTGAGCAGCTGGTAAACTACTGGCCCTTAATGAAGCCCTGCCATATTGCACTATCTTCAATTACTGCCAGACTTAATTAGTTCATTGTACCATGCCAATCTGGAGGGACCAAACCCTTACATTGTGGGCAGTCATAATAACTGGTACCGCTTCTTCATTGTTGCCCTTTATAGTGGAATTTTGCTGAAGAGGTTTTAAAAATACTCTGATTAGAAATGCATACATGTTCCTGTGAAATTTGGTGGCTGTTGACATGTACCTCCCAAGATCTAATTCCTGCTCTACTAGATAAGGTCAGAGATTCATCTGGTATGAACTGTTCCATAAAGAGGCTATTTTAATGCTTCTGCAAAGACTCATTTGCAAAATGGGAAGAAAAGATACTTCTTTTTTTTTTTGTTTAGCTCCTCTAAATGAGTAATCTTGAGTACAGCCATTAACAGAACTATTGTCCATTGATCAGTCTAAAACTTTTCAAATCCACATAGAAGTGTGACTACATGGTCAAATACTGTAGGATTTATTCCACTTATAAAATGGGTAAATTTGAAGTAATTTTTAATAACCACATCGAATTGGTCCAGCCCTTTTTGCTCCCCAAATCAGCTTTTTTTTTTTGCTGCGGGAGGGTTTCTGCTTTTTTTTTTCTAGCCAGAACTATTCAAACAGGTTTGTTCCTCCATGTAGCTAGCTATGTTCCTGTAAAAACTGGGCAGGCGGGGGAGACGTGTCTGTAGGTGGTGTCTGGGGGCTTGATGTTCAGGCAAACCACTGTGTGTTTGCTTTACTGTCAAACTACTACATTTCTGAAGAACATTTCTATGAAAAGACCAAGCAAATGCATGCACACAAAGTGGTGCTTGACAAAGCCTCTTTCCCCTTGCCTTTTAAGGGAGGACAAGGAACTCAAGCATGCATGCGCGCACGCACACACACACACACACACACACACACACACACACACACACACACACACACACACACACAAGCAGCACCAGCACTCACAGCTCTCTGCAAAGCCTCTCCTTCCCCAAATCACTTCTTTTTTTAAAACAACTTTCCCACTACCTCCTCCCCCACTCCATTGGCAGGCCTGTTTGTTTATTTAGTGCCTGCAAGATAAGATACAGAAATGGTGGGGGAAGTTCCTTTGAACTCTGCCACTTACAGGCACTTCATATGGAATTGCAACTAGAAGGCTTTTTCCCTCCTCTGCTTTTGTGGCCGTTTATATCGGAGAGAACCAAATGCCTTGCACCTGGGGGAGCATTTGCTGAATGGAATTTGACTCAGGATATTTTGGCCAGCCTGAGGGGAGGGCACATGGAGTGACGCTTGCAAGTTCCCCACTTCTGCAACAGCTGCAATTGAAGCCTCTGTTATGGAGGGTCCCTTACCTATCAGAGATGATTATGGGGAAGAGGAATAGAGGACTACACAAAAATCAGGGAATTGGGGAAGACGGCCTCTCCTTTTGTTCTGCCAACACGAATGCTTTGGTGGGCCAGAAACAACTGTGAACAGGAGTCCTACTGTCTTCAAAAGGCAGAGACTGGATTCAGATGGTGGGAGAGAGTTGCATGATTTAGCTATGTGTTCTGCAACAATTCTTCCCTCCCTTTCAACTGATCCTACTGGCAATCTCTACCACTTGGGTGTAAGCAAGAAAGTGATCTTCACTTAATCTTTTCATGTGAAGGCTGACAATCCTAATCCAGATGTTTTTGATGAATATCCAGTACTGTTGAAACACCGGTGAATGCCAAATGTAATTCTTGTTTGTAATTTTTTAGTGATCCAAAAGAGTTATTATGCAACTCAGAACTGTGATTCTTATCATTCACCCATAAATAACTGAAATGTGGGAGAAATTACATACAGTAATTGTTTGGGAACATTCACAAAATTAATCTTGGATTATCAGCATTTGTGTGTGAATGACAAAAGTCAACAAATTTGAGCCATTCAATGTATTTAATATGTGATAGCATATAGTATATAATATAATATAAATTAAAAAACAAACAAACCCTAAATTCTCTAAATTAGTCTGCAGACTGTTTCATCTGAAAACTGAACATAGCAACTCAGTCTAAACAAAAATATAACTACCTGTTCAAGTTCTAACACGGGAAGCAATAAATAAAGGTTTGGTGACCTTTTCTGTTTGAAGTAACAGAATCTAGGAGATATTAATTTTAAAATGAAAAAAAAAATACTGTTTAAATGACTATTTAAACTAACATTCAAGTCTGATGCTATGATGTTTTGAAAGTGCAGTTGTTACTATCTAGAGAACAGTATACTGTATCACAATATTTTTATGATGCCTTGATCTTGCTCATTTCATGCATGCGTGACAGGATTCCATAAGAATGCATAAGATAATTTTATGATAAGCATCAATTTTAATTTATCCTAACCTTGCAAAACTGCTCTTTCATCTTCCAAATTATTTTTCAATGTGTTCTCTAGGACACACACAAACTGTAAAAAGTTGTCCTTGTGTATTAGACCATTTTTAAAACCATAGCTGGCAAATACCATTATTAAAAATAACTAGAATGTTGCAGAATAGTGACCAAACTTTCATTTTCTTTCCCCTGAGGAGGCTTTTATTGTACAATCATCTTAACTGTTTCACAGAGCATTAGAGATGTAGGTGGTGTGGTGTGCAGGTTGCAATCTTCCTGCCTTTTCACATGGATTCTTTTGTGATTTTTTTTTCTTATCAGAAATAAATCTATGAGATGAATAGTTGCACAATGACTTTTGATTGATAGCACTAAGAACTGTGTATCTGAAACAGCCCAGATTTATTCAACAAGCAGAGTGTTAAGCAACCAGTTTTTGAAAATAATGCTTCTATATTAAAGACTAGCAATGAGCTGGTCATGGCGAATTCTTAGCAGATGATTTTTATACATGAAGAATTGGCATGAATTTCTGGTATCAAAAATACCTTTCTTTTTAATTCTGTAGAATAGTTCATTAGTTAGTCCGTTGTAGCAAAAAAGAAGGGTTATTTTGAGATACCTTTAAGACTAGTAGATTTATTATAGCATGAGCTTTCACAGATGCACAGCTGATTTTCTTGGGTGCAAATATAATTCAGAATGAACAGCTAGAATTTAAGAAGAGCTTTCAATTGTAGCCTTACTTTACTAAACACATTTCGGACAATCTTTCACTTATAATGGGATTCTGTAATTGCATTTTAAAAACTGTACACTGGAGCTAATTAGAGCATGCCAGTGATACATTTCTTGGAATCTGTCGGGTGTTGTTTTAGCAGTCTATGCACGCTGATCTTACTCACTTTCATTCACAAATGAGCCTGTTCCGTTAAGATCCATGGAACTCACTCCCTAGCACAAGCTATCGTAGGGAGTGGGCACATCACCCACCACCCTGCAGATGTCTCTACTTGCAGCCACATGGGCCGTTGGCATTGTGGCTGTGCCTGGCTATTTGTAGCTCTGTTTGCAGCAATAGGGGAGTATGCCTGTGGCGTCCCACCCTCCAGAGCCTGGAGGAGTGACCAGCAGATCAGTGGGGGAAATGGAAGTCAGTGGGCGGTGGAGAGCCAGGGAATCTGGCAGGACAGCCACCGCTGAGGAGAAACATTCCCAAAGGGAGGTGTCAGGGAAAGGAAAACTCGTGATTTTGGCTCATATCCCATTCAATGAAAATCCATTGAAAATAATGCCTCGGTTTATGAATTTTTTTTTCGCAATACGAAGCAAGTTTCCCCAAGATGCATTGCACCTGGGAGGTTTATAGCGCTGCCCCCATGCATGCTGGAGTCTGTGGGTAGCATCTGGCAACCTCTTCCTGAGCACAACACAGTTGGCTTTTGAAGGTCTCTGGACCAAACTTATATATTTGTCCTCAGTTGACTAACAGATGGATCTACTGCTAAGCTTGTTTCTATTTTGCAAAATCTCTTCCTTTTCAAGTAGCCATGACAAAATGTGATCAGCTGCCTGGGCCCACTGACTAATATCCACCCATGGGACGGGAGCTCTGTCTCCACGGCCTGGTCCTGCCAAGGCCACAGACAAGCACCAGGCTGCGGACTGGGGGTCGGGGACCCCTGAGTTAGGGCACTGGTATGATGAGGAATGGGTCATGTAATGCCAGTGAATACAGTGGTGCCTCGCAAGACGAGCACTTCATTTAACGATGAAATCGCATAACGAAGGAAGTTTTTTGCGATCGCAAAATGATGTTTCCTATGGGTTTTTTTCACTTTGCGATGATCGGTTACCTGCTTCGCTAACCGATTATCGCAAAATAAAGATTTTTGCACAGCTGATTGGCGGTTTCAAAATGGCCGCGTGTAAAAAAAAATGGCCGCCCACTGTTTTCTGGGACGGATTCCTCGCTGCACAGGCAGCGAAAATGGCCGCGCTATGGAGGATCTTCGCTGGACGATAAGTTTCAAGCCAATAGGAATGCATTAATTGGGTTTTAATGCGTTTCTATGGGCTTTTAAAAATCGCTTTATGATGTTTTCGTTCTACAGCGATTTCGCTGGAACAAATTAACATCATAATGTGAGGCACCACTGTAATTCATTACATTCTAGAATTTGGTACTTCTACAATACAGTGGTGCCCCGCATAGCGACAATAATCCATTCCGGAAAAATTGTCGCTATGTGGATTCGTCACTATGTGGAATAAAAAAGCCCATAGGAATGCATTAAAACCCGTTTAATGTGTTCCTATGGGCAAAAAACTCACAGTTATGTGAAAATCCTCCATACAGCCGCCATTTTTGCTGCCCGGTAAGTGAGGAATCGGCGCGAAAACAAAGCGGCCAGCCATTTTTTTCCCGGTGGCCATTTTGGAACCGCCGATCAGCTGTTAGGAAAACATCACTGTGCGAAAATCGGTAAGCGAAACAGCTAACCGATCATCGCAAAGCGATTTTTTCCTAACTAAATCATCGCAATGTGATCGCAAAAGCGATCGCAAAAACTTAATCGCTATGCGGATTCGTTGTTAAATGGGGCACCCGTTAAGCGGGGCACCACTGTATATTTTTTGCAATTGTCCGATGTCGCTTAAAATAAAGCTACATAATTTAGACTGAAAAAACGTAGTAAGAAATACTGAACCTTCACTCTTTTTTTCTCTCGCACAGGATATGAACCTGATTGACATTCTGTGGAGACAAGATATTGATCTTGGAGTCAGGCGTGAAGTTTTTGATTTTAGCCAAAGAAAGAAGGAATATGAGCTTGAGAAACAGAAAAAACTTGAAACAGAGAGACAAGAACAGCTTCAAAAAGAGCAAGAAAAGGCCTTCCTAGCTCAGTTACAGCTAGACGAAGAGACAGGTGAATTTGTTCCGATTCAGCCTGCTCAAGCCACCGAGTCCCTGAACACTGGCCTAGCCAATAATAATTATTCACAGGTAAATACGTGCCAGCTTTCTTTCTGCTGATTTATATTTACCTCACTGTTCTTTTCCTGACGTTTGTATTTGTTAAAACAACCATTCTCCTTTTACTCTTCATGTACAGAAAGTGCACATTTCCAAACAAGATGAAGACAACCTCTTTGATGACATGTTTGAGGACTGCATGCAGGTTTTGGCATATACATTCTCATTTGCAGATGACCATGAGGTAAACCTTTATAGCTACCTTTACCCATCCACTTCTCCCTTCAACAGTGCTAGGGTTAGGGTTGCCAGCCCCCCTGTGCAGTTCAAAATAAATGCACAACTCTTATACCCCCAGAATGTAACTACTGTACTGTACAACGCATACACAGTTGATTCACAGACACACGCCTCCCCTCCAGTCAGTCTCCTGGCATGCCCCAGCACCCTCCCCAGCTGCCCTGTGGAGCCGCCCTGACAGGAAAGGGGTTGGTCAGGCTGCCACCATCAGACTGGGGGGGGGGGCGCACTGCCAAAAAGACCCTGGGTAAGCCCCAGACCCTCCTTTCTCAGGCTACTTCATGGAGATGAAGAACAGCACAGTATTTATCAGATATTACATAGTTGATTGATTGGGGAAAAAATCCATGCATATCCAAAACCATGCTCCTCAGATCCATGCAATTCATGGGAGAAGTGTACAAGACATTTAATGTAGTCTCTCTGAGCTGTAAAAAATACAGAAATAAATGCCTTTCCTCTGTCTTTCTTTACGATATTCTTCTCAATACTTGAATGTCCTGAATATTATGTGAACTATGCCATTTGAGGCTGCTGATTCTTTCTCAAAAAAAAAACCCCAGGAGGTTTCAGGCATAACTGACAAAGACCTTTATCGCCATATCCCAGAACTCCACAGCTGAATTTCAACAAGTGGCACCTTCGGAAATTGATAGCAACCAAGTCTTCCTGGATTCCAATCAGATGCAGTCCCTCAATTCATCTGTCCTCCCACCTGACATTCCAGAATTTATGGTGACTCCTCCTGAGAGTGCACAAGACATAGAACAAGTATGGGAAGAACTGTTTTCTATTCCAGAGTTGCAGGTAAAGAGTTGCAGTCGATGCTTGAATATACAATATGCAAGTATCTTAGACAAATACATATTAAAAGGGGGGAACCTTAGGCAATATTTTTATATTTATTCAGATAATTGCAACAAGTACTGTCCACAGAACAATCTTGTAAATGTAGTATGAGGTTCAAGCTGACAAGCTTTTAAAAAAATGATCAAAGATCTCTGAGACATTTACACACTGAGCTGTACTATTATAATATGTTGATATGTAGTGGTCCCTGTAGGAAATTCTGCTTTCAGCTGAGTCATCAACATGGTCGTTCCAATTCAGTGGGCTTTCCTTCCAAATGCGCTTAGGGCTGCAGCCTGAGAATGCATATCCCAACTCAAGGATTCAGAGGTTTGGAGCTCAGTGGAGCTTACTTTCTGAGAAGGATCGCTCTGTTAGTGTGTCTTGTTATTTTTACAGGTTTTCCCAAGTAGAACAAGTCACCGTATTTTTTTCATGTATAAGATGATATGTTTGTCTAAAATCTTTAGACTAAAAATTGAAGGTCATTTTATACACAGAAGTAAGCAGAGGCGAGAACAAAAGGGCACATACCTTGCCTCTGCAAACAGGCTGCCTACAGTCAGGAGACAGGTTCCTACAATCACAAGCCTTATGCAACTGATGTCAGCTAATGCTGTACAAGCCAATTGGAACACACCCTGTTGGAGGTGGAGCCTGTAGACTCAGATGCAACAGGGACTCCTAATGTCCAAGCATTCTGAGCCCAGAGGCTGAATACTCAAAGTTACGTTTTTGTAATTTTGGGTTGGAAACGTGTGTGTGTGTGTGTGTGTGTGTGTGTGTCTCATACACGGGGGAGTCTTATAGACAGAAAAATACGGTAAGACCTACCGTCTACATTTCCCTTACTAAGTTTAGAGGAGAAACAGCCATTACCTTCCATTTCCACGAATGATGAAAAGTCATACACCACAGGTCTCTAGCAGTAATGAGTCTAGTAGGTGGGGAAAGATACAACTTTCCCAAAGGCAAAATACTGCTGGTTATGCTTAGGGAAAATGCAAACAAAGGCTTCCTTGGGGGAAGACATATCGGGGATTGGCCAAGCAACTCAACTTTGTAGGACTCACTGATATCAATCTCACCAAAGGTCTATGAATTTTTCTTTTACACCAAAATTGCCTCAAACTGTTTCCAGCTTATTAAACCCTAAATGTTTATTTTTAACTAAGTTGTGCAATCTGGTGATTTGGGGAACTTCAGTGAAACAGATTAAAACAATAATACAGTAATTAAAATTTCCAAGATCCCAGATGCCCTTCCTTTCTATTCATATTCTCTGCATAGATGGATTCAGAGGGGAAAGCCCCCCTGCAGCTGCCCACATGCTTGTTTCTCCAGCTTCTGGCAAAGTCTGCTGGCTCCCACAGAATATAAAGGAGCAAGACTAAAAAAGACAACAGCTAAGCCGGTGTCAGCATGCACAGGGCCAGACAGAGGTGCTACTACCTCCAGAGTACTAAAGAGGCATGAGCTGAACAGACTGGAGATGATTAAGGTGTATGGTGGAGGCTAGGCTGGCCCTATGAAAGGAGCTCTTGAAAACATGGAGAAGGACATTGATGGAGATTTCTGAGTTCCGTGGGAATAGCCAAGCATTAGGGGATAGTAGTCTTTCTTCATTAGGTTAAGTAAGGGGGGGTGCCCTCTCAAACAGTTACCACTGTCCCCAATGCTTTGCTGGTCCCATGGAACTTCGAAAGCTGCACCTGTGTCCATACTTGAATAGCTGTCTGCAGAGAGAGCCTTGTCAAGGACCAGGAAAGGATCCTGAAACTCCTCTGAGAACTTGAATTCTTTTGGCTAAAACTATCAGAATACTGGTGGAGGGAATTCCTGCTGAACTTTGCAGTTGTAATGCGAGAAACAAACAGACGACCCTTGCCTGCCTGGCTCTCTCAGCAGGCAAAGACCCTTTTATTTAAACAGGCCTTCTACCCATTAGGACTTTTTAATGACAGATGGTATCTGCTCTTGTTGGTATGTAACTTTTAGTCTGTTTAAATTAATTTGAATTACTTTAAAAATGCATTAACTATGTAACCATTTTATTTCAATAGTTTATAGCATAATGGCTGAAATCCCGTTGGGTGGGTCCACCCATGCAACAGGCGTGATGTCACTGACAGTGACAGACTGACAGGCTCCCTTTGCGATTTTGGGATATACTCAACTTCATCCATTGTGTGCGAGCTGCGGACGCCCCGAAATCGCGAAAGGAGGCTTTCGAATCAGGGCCAGTCTTCTTTTGCCAAGGCTGCCATTCCCACTGCACAACAGGATCTCAGCCTTTAACAAGGTAGTGTATTGTTTGAGGCTAACTTATTTTAAAAACATGTATTGTAAGGTGCCTGGGATCCCACAGGGAAGAAAGGTAGGAAATAAATGACTCTTGTCAATAAACACAGTGCAGACTTTATGCTGTAATCATTTGTCTGCGATTGCTGAAAATCTTTCTAATGTTTCTTTATAGTGTCTTAACATTCAAAATGATAACCTGACTGAAGTAACCTCAAACACATGTGAAGCAAACCCGGTGCCAGAGGCGGCTGTCAGCTTTGCTTTCTACAATCCATTACCCTCTGGGGAGAAGGAAATTGCTAACTGCAGTCCAGAGTTTCTGAACCCTTTGGAGGCTTCCTATTCCAGCATGTTGTTACCAGAAGATTTAAGCCCGAGTAACGCATTATCCAGAAGCACTGAGTTTTGTGAAGATTTCTATCCAGCATTTATTGATGTTAAGATGAACGGCAACATATCTAGCCCACCACCACCACCCAATTTTGTGGATCAGGCAGTTGCTGGCTTTTTAAATGAACCTATTGACCTCTCCGATTTTGATCAGTGTAAAGCTTTTAACTGTGACTTTTTGGGAAACACCCCAGAGCGTAACGATTCCGACTCTGGCATTTCATTGAACGCCAGTCCCGGTACCTCATCTCCAGCTCATTCTGTTGAGTCGTCTTCCCTCTGTAGAGATGCAAGCTTTGGATACAGTGATTCTGAAATGGAAGAAATGGATACCATCCCCAGAAATGAGGAGCAGAGTAATGCTAAAATGCATTCACTCCAGTTGCATCCTCCTGTCTCTCCACCCCTAAGTAAAAGCACCCCCAACCCCGTTTCAGGAAAAAGTACACCCAAGAGAGAATTGCCCGCCAGCCCTGGCCATATTGCAGCTCCATTTACAAAAGACAAACCCTCCAGTCCTGACGAAGCTCATCTCACCAGAGATGAGCTTAGAGCAAAAGCTCTGCACATTCCTTTCCCTGTCGAAAAGATCATCAACCTCCCTGTTGACGACTTCAATGAAATGATGTCCAAGGAGCAGTTCACCGAGGCCCAGCTGAATCTAATTCGTGACATTCGAAGGAGAGGCAAGAACAAGGTGGCTGCTCAAAACTGCCGGAAGAGGAAACTGGAAAACATAACAGAGCTGGAGCATGACTTGGGTTACCTTAAAGATGAGAGAGAGAAGCTGCTGAAAGAGAAAGCAGAGAATGATCAAAGCCTGCGCCTACTGAAAAAGCAGCTGGGCACCCTCTACCTTGAGGTCTTCAGCATGCTGCGAGATGAAGATGGCAAGCCTTACTCCCTGAATGATTATTCATTGCAGCAAACGAGAGATGGCAGCATATTTCTTGTTCCGAAAAGCAAAAAGCTGGGGACTAAATTCTGAGGATCGAGGAAGTGAATGTTCTCAACTAATATTTTTATTCATGTATTTTCTACTCGAGGGGCTTCCCATGATGCAGAATTTGTCCTATCTTCAAGTGACTTTACTCTAGAGTTAGGTATATGAACACGCTTCGAATCATTAGCGTTAAAACAAATGTATGCACTATGGGTAATGCTTCTGCAAGACACTAGTTCCTCCTTTTTTTAGACCAGCAGCAACTAGTTTCTGTTCTAGTGTAAATATTTCAAGATTTCTTATTTATATTCTATTCCTATAGTTTGTTTTACTCAAATGTATACCAAGTGTGATTTAAGACTGGTAATCCTATGTACTTACAAAACCAATCTTAATCCCCTCTGTGGGTACATCATTTTATAAACTGAATATTTGCAGTTTCATACAAATTTTTTACTTACTGTACTTTGCTTTACTGCAAGAGCTTGAAATGTGTAAACACACATAATAAAGTACTATTGCTAGAGTGCATTCTAGCCAAAGTCAAGCACATTGAATGCTTATGCTTTCAATGAGACTTTAATGTGCACTTAATTAACTCTTGCTTGCTGAAATTGGTGGAGCTCAAAGTGTAACTTTGGCTGGATTGTATCCTTGAAGTTGAAACTTTTGCATACTAGTGTATGCACTAAGTAATGCTAATTTTATACTTTTCCAATAAAGTGTGTATACTCTTAACCAAGAATCTTACATTGGTTGTAACAACAAGCACTACACTTACTCAATAGCAGGGAACAAAGGTTGGTATTTTCTGGCAATCTATTTTGCAAGCCAGTATGTTGTCATGGATAGTGTTGAATGAAGACTTTGGAAATGTGGATTCAAAGCCCCACTCAGCCATAGAAAGGCAATGGTAAAACCACTCTTTAAAAATATCACATACCTTCAAAGCCCTTCTAGGGCACCCTAAGTCAGAATGGACTTGATGACATACAATGCTTCAGTATTGAAAGCAACTTTTTCAGCTGTATGGCTTTCAGTATTTGCTCCACAGTGAACTGAGCCAGAGAATCCAGAGTTAGCAGCTAAATGAGGAATTCCTAGGGTCACTAGTCATAAAGAGCAGCCCAGCATCAACTAGACAAAATAGTAAAAATGAAGAGGTGCACAAAGAAAAATTCTGCAGCTCTCCCCCAATTTGAAATATCAACAAGACCATGTTATTAGCAAAAACCTGCCAGAGAAGCAACAGCTGGTCTTCTATCTACATAATGGCTGCCAGTAGAGCAGGAGTGCCATAGACAGCAGTGGCAGATACTGCTAGTTAAAGGATTCCTGTTTTGATTTCAAGTTGTGTGTTGCCTCAATGCATAGGTGTTGCTAACAATCCACAACTGAAACAAGAACTCATGATTAAGCACTAATTGGGCACTCCTGCTGGACTAGTTGGGCTTCAGAATATAACACTGGCATTAGATAAAGGGTCTTAAGACAAAAGCAATTATAACCCATTCAATTATCTACTGTAGTAAAAGATACAAAGTTTTTTTTAATTTCTAGTATTTTAATTTTATATGTATCATCCGACTGCATTACTTTCATAGAAGTATGTGTAGGTAATCTTGCTTACTCTGCTTTCTTAAAAAAAGGGATTCTGCCAGATGATGAAGTACAGTACTGTATCTGGCTCCATTAATGTTTTTGATTTTAGAATATCCATAACCCAGAAATTAAGTTGCTTTCACTTTTTAGTTCTAAGCAATGTCTGACAGGGTTTTTTGTATGTGATGAATTTCAAATTTTTCATTAAATTTTGATCTGGAAATTGAGAATCCCACTATCCTATTTTCAAAATTCTTTTATCTTTCTCATTGATCAATGAAATGTCCCTTAAAAAACTTGCCCTATCCTGTTCCGTATTAAAATATGAAACTTTTTGTTCCAAGTGCCCTGACTGAGGCGATTCAGTAATAGACACACTACAAACTTCCATTAACAATCCTAACGGTTTAAGGAATTGTCATCCTCCTTTAAAACCAGGCAAGGAGGGGAAAACGAGGCAACTTTAACTGGGAGTAATTCTTTATATGGCCCTTGGAGACAGAAACAGCATTATGGGATAGGGTGAGACATAGGAAATTGTTTCTGGATGCAAGGTTAAAGACCAAAGGATCCAAAATGGAAAAAGATGCCAATTTAAAACAAACAAACACAAAAAAGGCAGAAGATGAGGATTGAGAAATATACCTAGCTAGGAGACTTTGCTAAAGGTTCAGTGTATGCATGCATGTGTGAACCTGGTGGTAAGAGGAAGATAGCATCAGGTTAAAAAGCCCAGCCCAAGAGGAAGAATTTCATTTTTATTACCACTCCTAGGGATTCTCAAGGTGCTATACATATTTTCCTCAGAGATTTCTCATATTAAAAAGTTTAATATTCCTAGAAAACAATAATAATTCACCTGAAAGCCTCCACCCACCCATTTTAATCACACAAAGCTGACATCCAGATCGTTACACTTTGGCAAGATGCTCTCAAACAGGCAATAGATTTGGAGACTATAGACAGCTGTCTGTCCCAAGCCTCAACCAGAGAACATGAGGAGCCTTGATTCTACAAAATCCAGAAAGTACTGCTGTGCAAAAACGCAATAAAAATACACAGATAAAAGTGAGTGCAGAAAAGGATGGTACTTTGAGAAAAGCTGTTCTACGGGAACCCACGGCATCTCCAAGGACTATTTTATCACACAACACAGTATTGCTGTTTTAATGGTAATTTTTATTACTTGGAATAAATAATTGCAAATACAGTGGTGCCTCGCACAACGGGTGCCTCACACAACGATGAATTCACACAACGATGCCTTTTTCTGTTAAATTTGCCGCCTCACACAGCAATGTTTCCTATGGGGGATTTTCACACAATGATGTCTCTTTTTCGTTCCTGTAAAAGTGTCTTACAATGGTTGCAATGGTTAGCCCACCTCCTGAAATCTATGCAAACTGATTTTGGTGTTGTTCTGACACTTCGTTAATTTATGGTAATTTTTTGTTTTTCCCCCTCATTGAACTCCATGCATTTCAATGAGGGGGGAAAACAAAAAATCATCATAAATTAACGAAGTGTCAGAACAACACCAAAATCAGTTTGCATAGGTTTCAGGAGGTGGGCTAACCATTGCAACCATTTAAAACGGCTTCCAAACATTGTAAGACACTTCTACAGAAGCGAAAAAGGACTTCGCAAAGCCATTGAAATGTATTGAGTCGGCTTCAATACATTCCAATGGAGGAAACATTGTTTCACACAGCGATGTTTCCTATGGGGATTTTCACTCAGCGATGGCAATCCGTTCCAATTGGAACGGATTAACCGGTTTTCAATGCATTCCTATGGGAAATGGTGTTTCACAGAACGATGTGTTTCACACAACGTTGATTTTTTTGGAACCAATTAACATCGTTGTGTGAGGCACCACTGTATTGGTTTTAAAAATAGAAACTAAACGATAAGAATGGACAACTGCCAGTGCTCTTTCCTTTCCTTTAACTTTTTTTTTTTTTGGTTTTGGAACAGTTCAGAAAAGCTTTTATTAGAGCTTGTGAAACCTCCCCTCCCCACACACAGTTTCACAAATGTGAAACATCTTGAAAATGTGTTAAGTCTTGTGGCACACCTTAAGGATTGACTTAAGTTTTATTTCCCTTTGTGGTTTACAACCTATTTCAATAGATGCATAAACTGGAAGTCTTATTCCCGTGAGTCTCCTGGGGCTGTAATTTAAGGCACAGGACCTTTTATCACATCAGGAGGGTTCTTTCCCACTTAAAAAAATCCCCAAAACAATGGAGAACTTTTTGTCACTTCTTGGAACTGTCGCTGTAATTATAGCGGGTTTTTTTTTTTTTACAACTGGCCCTCAAACCATGCCATTCATATTCAATACAATGCTATTTGCAACAAATTAACATATTGTTTATTATGTGACACAGTTAAATCTAAGTGCAAGAATGCATTGAGTTATGTAAGTAGTTACATTATGATCAAGTAACCCATGCTGAATGAGATCCTATTCTTTGAGGCAGTAGCAAAAAAAAGTGATCAAGCTTTTATTTATTTATACATATACGTGCTGCTGAATATAAAATACTACAGCAATGCACAGCATAAAACCCAAATTAGTGCCCAAAATGAAAGGGTACGAGTATAATCCACAAATGGCATATTGCCTCTTAATTAAAGAGACAAGACATATCAACCCTGTTGACTAGCACATAATGAGGAATTGAAGCAATAACCCACTGCAAGTCATGCCTTTATCTAGCACAACCACACTACTGGATTTTGGCACTAAAACACAAGATAGTAAAGATAAAAACAATAAAAAACTAAACAGAAATCAAGGAGCAGTGCAAAGTGGTTGAGTAGTAAATCAAGCCCAGAATATCCATCTATTAAAATAAGGATAAGATTAACTCTAGCGCATTAGGACAAAAATATCTACTTAAGATGTTCAAGAAACCCATGTAGGATTTTATATACAGTACAGTACATTCAAACCTTGGTGAGTACCTACTATACTTAAGGCTAGAGATGGGGGCCTTTGTAGTTGTAAACGAAAACCCTCGCACAGGTGGCGATGAGGGTCCAGCCCCATGGGGCCAGACTCCACTCACAATTCCGCTGCTGCAGCAACCTCCACGGAGCCTTCCAATGGCTCAGCAGATTGCAATCTGTAAGCCACTCTTCAACCTAGCAGAGAGGCTTGTCGTCCCACCTCCTCCCAGGAGCGGCGAGCCAATCGTGATCTCCGGAGCCATTGGAAGGCTCCACCGTGGTTGCGGCAGAATGGTGAGTTGACCCGTCAAGCCCCATGGGCCTGGACCCTCGTTATCGCTACCTGTGCAGCGGTATTCGTATTCATAGTACCTCCATCTCTACTTAAGGCTCTTCATTCTGCAACAATGGTGTACTTCATTTTCTTTCATAAATTTAAAACACCCCTGCTAGAATATGCTACAATCTTATCACCTCTAAAGGTTGTTTTGAACCTGTTTAGGTATTCCGAAACTTTCCAGGTTGGAAAAATGGGATGAACTCAATGCTTGCCGTATTTAGAGAAAACCCACTACAGTATAATGAACAGGACTGGTTAGACACAACTGGCATTACGACCGAAGCCAATGGGATTTACAATTAGGAAAGGTGTTCACAGCACTGACCCCTCTGTGTGACTGAAATCTTACCGTGTTTCCCCTAAAATAAGACAGGGTCTTATATTAATTTTTGCTCAAAAAAACACGTTAGGGCTTATTTTCAGGGGATGTTTTATTTTTTTCATGTGTAACAATCTACATTTATTCAAATACAGTCCTGTCGTCTTCTTGTTGCTGCACAATGATGGAGGGTGAGGTTTCACTTAACTAGGGCTTATTCTTGGAATAGGGTTTATATTACGAGCATCCTGAAAAAATCATACTAGGCTTATTTTCAGGGAAACGGTATTTCATGCCAATGACAATTTATGGAAGTGAATTGCCGTGAGCTGAGAAATCTCTAGACACTACCCGTTGTCTCCTATGTTGTGCAGTTCAGTGTACAACAGATAATGCCTATGGAGATTTTTTTTACTTGCAGGAACTAGTGTCTAAAAATTACACTATTTGCACAGCTATGCAGTAGAATTTCAGCCAGGGGATGCCCATCACATTTTGCACAGAAAATACATGACTAAAACACATCCATGAACTTTCTAGTTTGTACTTAAAAAAAAACATTTTAGGAAGCTTATTTGTCAAGAGGTAAGAAGCAACATTAAATGTGCTATAACATACCAAAGACTGTATAATTTGTGCAAACAATGGAGTTTTGGCAAGTCAACCACCAAACCCAAGCTCTTCAAATACAAATGGTATGGAATTAAAAACGTTTCACTGATGTAGAGATAACCACAACATCCAATAAAAAGATTTGCCAATTTATAATGGCACTTTATTGTAAACTTTGATCAAAACAGGTTTGAGATAGCAAACTCCACAATCAATTTCTCCTGTTACAGCCATTAGTTACTTCTCTGTTACACTTAGGGATTTCACATTTTATTTCACCATGAAGAAGAGGTAACGTTTGTCTTGCATCTGTCACCCTGTACAGCAGAAAAAAGTTAAGAATCAGCGCATTAACAATGGTAAGCTTAGGAGTACCTCCGCCTTCCCAACTGCTCACAGAGAAACATTTCTCCCCTGCCTTCACTACCTTGCAGTTTCCTGCCCCTCCCACTGCTTCTCTAACCCCCCAAACATACTTGCAATTGACAGTGACCTGCACAGTTGTCTTGGAAAAGAGCCAAGTGAGTGTGGAGTTCAGATCTTCTTTTCCTTTCCTAACTGTAGACTACCAGTCAGCCTCTGATGCCTGAGCAGGAAGAAACAAACAGATGGACACACATTCACCCTGCTCCTCTCTTCTGATAGAGAATGCTGAAATAACCATATCACCATGGCCTTGTAGACCACAGGCACAGTTGGCCCCTTAAGATGCCTGGAACAGCAAACGGCTACATACAGCTGGTTTTCAGTAAGTCTCATTAGGACTTGGTCCACAGCACTGGATGCTTGTACTACTACATGTGATGACATTGACTCCCGAGAGGAAAGACAGTTTTTCTATCTGAATCTAAGTGGGAATGCCATGCTGACAGAGAAGGCGCTCAACAGATGTAGATGTTCAGGAGTCATGATCCTGCCCTTATTAGTAAGAGGAAGACCTCACACAGAAAAAAAATAAGGGAAAAATCATATCCTAAACATTTGCTGGGTTAGGTAATTCTTGAGGACTCAAGTACATTTTTACAGATTTGTTACCTGTAAGAAAGACATTTATTTTGAAAAGTCTCCATATGCTCAATTCCTCACCAGCAAGTGACTGGTCTTCCTTCCTGCAACTGGGAAATTAAGAACGTTACCATCAGAAAGTCCATATTGCTCACCTGAGTTCCTATACCCAAATTTACCATATTATTTACTTAGAAATCCCCAAATTGACACTAGAAAATCACATACGTTTCTCCCTCTCTAAAAATGAGTCAACAACATAAATCTCTTTCCTACACTTCCAAAAGCACGGCTGCTGTAGTTAAAAGATGACAGAATCCTCAGGAAGTCAGTCAGTACCTTGGCCATTATCCCCAGTGCCGTCCAGAACGGATGAATAATGCTGAGTGATATCTTCTAGAGTTCTTCAATGATTCTAAGAGGACCCCATACCAGAGCACTATAAATGTTAAATATCATCTGTAAACCAGCCAGATTTGAATTTCAGTGTCATCCTGTAGGGGTTACCCTTTCAAAATAGAATTAAAGTATTGGCACTCACCTTAAATCTGCATAATTTGTTTTCACCACAGAAGCTGGATTTTCAAAGCCCAGAATATTGTTAATGGGCACATCACTATTTCAATACTGTATTAGAGAGCCTTAACAAACCAAGAGGTTTCCAGAAGATAAAGAGATCTGCCTCTGATCAAGCAGCGGTTTCTTCTACAATCTGCAAGCCAAAGAGACTTTTCTTACCTCGTTCAGAAAAGAGCATTATTTTAATTCATAAAAAGTGTTAGAGACAAACCTTACCTATTCTTATTCCCCTTCCTTTCAGGTCTAAATGCTAGACCTATGACTCTGGGTCAACTCAAGTAGCTATGACTCAAGGAGGTTCCAACTGGTGAAGAACTCTTGCTAGACTTTCTTCGACATTTCAGATGGGATGGGCAGATTTTAACTAGCTTTTGGAAAGCTGCTCACTATCAGCATAGTATCTTATGCCTTCACTTTTCTGGAAGTTGAAGCTGTTGCTCTTGCTGCCTCGTCATTGTGTAAATATGCTGACTTGTCCACATACACAATAGGCTGCTGAAGTCCTGTCTGAGTCTCCTTTGATCCACACTTTGGCTAAAAGGTACATCCTAGAATCTTTAAAGCTGGTTAATCACTGTCCTCTGCTTGCTCTTCTCCACGTTCACAGAGAACTAGGCCTAAGCCACTTGAAACCAACAACCGTCAACTTGCAAGAATTTCAAAATGGGTTAATATACTAGAAGAACGTTTCCTCAATGTACAACCAAGATTTCCCACCCTCTGTGAAGAACAGGTAACAGTCCGTTAATCCACCCTCCAATTCTGTCCCTCCAAACAGTAGATCTAGAAGAGAGGATTTAGATCAGAATGGGCAACCTAAGGCCCTCCAGATGATGCTGAACCACAGCTCCCAATATCCCTAGCTGGCAGAGTCAAAAGTAAAATAGTTTTTAATTAGCTGACTGTGTATAAGTGCAATAAATCAATGAAGGGAGCTACAGCCCCAAGACCTGACGGTCCATAAGCTGTCCTTCCCATATTTCCATCTAAACTAGCCTTATACAAACAAATTTGTATGTACAATTCTGCCATGTGAACATTCCACACCACAATACCAAACTGATGCTCTTTCAACAAGTTTCACCTCTTGGAATAAGATCATAATTTCCTAAAAATATAAAGGTCACACTCAGAGCCCAATGGCCAAACTCCAACCTTAAAATGCACTCGTGTAATATTATGAACCTTCATGGGTATATATCAGTGTTTTTGAGCTTGTTGAGCAAATGGCTTGTGCTTGAGATTTATTCACAGTACTCTGTGATTAAATACCAACAACCATGGCTGTGTGCCTTGTGTCTGAGCAACATATTATAATCCCTAAGAATCCATTCCTATACTGAAATCATGTTTACCTTATACTGTTTCTTTGGTCTAGCAAAATAGTAACAAGGTGAGAAATTCAAGTATATTTCGTCTACTCACTGTGCCCTACTCTTCAGGATGTGTATTGACAGAAAGCACTGCTCTGGTAATAGTTAAAAGAGAAGTCTGATCAGATTGAGGACAGCAGATTATTAGGGAACATGGCTGTAGACAAATTTCGGTAAAGGAAGGAGTAAACCACATCCACTGTTGTGAACGTAGTAGAGTACGGAACACAAAATTCTGACACACAGAAGTATCGGTTTAGTTCCAGCTACAGGATTTCCATTACTGACAAGTGTAATACATTCATCCCAGATTGTGTCCTTCAGCTGGATCTGCTTTCACTTCACCTTCAAGGCCAACGCTTGGGGCATTAGAAAGTGTGTGAAAAGTACGTGTTTACTCATTATTCCTTTAGAAAGAAATCAGGGGGACTGTCCCTTTGCTGCAAGTTTCAGTCAGATAAAGGGGGCACACAGAATTGCACACAGTAATAATATTAACCATTACAAATGAACCCATGTTCTGAGGAGCAGAAATATAAATAAAACTATACAGTTACAAACTAAGTAACAGACCCAGAATATTGACTTCAAAGTTTTAATTCCATTACGTGTGTGAACATAATCTGTTTCCCATGGGGGCAGGGTGGGATTAAGCCTCAATAGTTATAAAAGGCAGAAACTTGTTCTGCCGGTGCTTAATATAGCTCCTACACATACCAACAAAATAGGAGGCAAACTGAATAAGGCTATAAAAGATCTCATTCAAAGCTTATTTACTAAAACTTAAGCTAAGAAACAAGACTACAAATTAAAATAGGCACAAACCAGAAGTTATCTGGGATTTTCATTCAAAAGTAAAGCCTTTTATATTTCACAAGCACTGGTTTAAATGACTCAGTCCTAATTATTACAGCTAAGCAAGCTTTAATGAAAACATCTCTCTGTCTGCATGTGGAACTCATTTCATTTGGTTACACACGCAGAAAAACTAAGATTTGTAAACGATTCAGCATTTCTATAGTTTAAATTAATACAGATTATAATGCACTGATTCTGTTCCTAGCAAGAATATACCCTAAAACTACATTTCTTTATTTAAAGAAGTTTTTGTAAGAAAAAAACTGAACTACACAAGTGTTGAAAAAATTAAAAGTTCCTCAGTTATTTTTAATTCCTGATACCACTACCACAAATTTACAGGGCAATATACCTGATTTATGAAGAAAAGACAAAACTACAACAACAAATTAAAAAAAAGAGAGAGAGTCAGGAATGTACATCTAAACACTACATTGCATTAAATCAATAGCTGCACTCTTTGCAAACTGTGGCTATGACAGTCCTTAAGAAGGGTCTCCTGTTTAAGCTGCAGTAACTTTTCTGACTATGGTTCATCGCTCCTTCTGTGGTAGATTTTACAGTTCCTCTAATTCATTTGGGACGACTGTCTCAAAGTAACCTGCAGCTTTCCTGACAATTCCTCGCTCTCTCCTGCTAAGAACTGCAGCCTGTTGAATATAGGATAAGACAAAGATTACTCTCAATGAAACGTTGCAATCTTCATATATAACAGATATTGGTAGCATACCTACCCAGATCCTGGCTGTTTTTAGAATCTTCGCCCACCATAACCACCACTTCCTCCTCCTGATCCATATCCACCTGTAAAAACAAAGTTTTGACTCCTTAAGTCTATAGATCCTTAAAGCATGCTAGACAAATTTCTATTTTAATGTTGTATTTACCACCATAAGGACTGCCCGAGCTTCTGCCACTGAAGCTGCCTCCTCCTTTGATGGGACCGTAGCTTGAGGCCTGCTGTCCACTATAATTGCCAAAGTCATTATAGCTTCCACTGCCACCGTAACTGCCTGGGAACAGAATTTTAATTTCATGTTTACCACTTAAATCATAAATTGTTCCAGAAGCAGGTTTTAAATGCACTATTGAAAATTCAGATTAAATAAACTAAGCAGTCCCAAATACACTTTAGCAGACAACACAAGTTACAGGATTCTGGACATTGTACAAGAAAAGGACATCAACTGACTGGATATAGTCAAAGCCCTAATGAATTACTAGTGGCTGATGAGCATTTAATATGCACACAAATAATTTTCTTCCTACTCAATTATCCAACAAAGACAGAGAAAAATTAGTTAATTTTTTGCCAGCCTTGGGAAAGTATCCTCAACATTATCTTACTCTTCTTCCAAATAATTTCATCAAAAATTCTGACATATTTCAAACATTTAAAAAATTTTAAGCATCTTCAACTTAACCTAGGTCAAAATTTCTAAAAATGGTGTGCATGAGTGACCTATTTATTTTTCAAAAATTACCAAATAGAGATGTGGCCCTGAAAATATGACTTCCAACCCAACACCCTAGAAGTGACAGGCTGCCAGATGTCATCAATGCTTACCAGATCTGTGGACTGCACAGAAACAACATGAATAGATGGGGCTCCCCTTTCTATATAGTAAATGTGTGAAATAGCAATCATTAGCCATTCTGGTTTCTTTTACTGACAAGGTATTTTTGGAGAAGAACAGACAAAGATAGCTAGATACCCAGGACTCTCAAAATGTTAAGATTCTGGCCTATAAGTTATATTATTTTCTTCATGAATTTTTAAAGATTTTAGGTACGTATGTTTGCCTTATTAGCAGCATACTTTATTCCTTTAAATATGAGCAACCTATAGACGTGCCCTGGAGGAAAAAAACATAAAGCTTTCTCATGTATTTTTCACATCACTCAGATTTCAGGAGACGGAGGGCATTTGTTCAACCTAGAATTCACTCAAACTTAACACTATGTAACAATAATTATGATTACATTACAGCATATTTTGAAGATCTGCCATTTTTCATCTGCTACGAGAAATATAGCTGTAAGTTACATGTGTACATAGGTAGTTCAGGATCCTTACCACCAAAGCTTCCTCCTTCATTGTAACCATCATAGCCTCCACCTCCTCCACCATATCCACCACCTGGGTTTCCATAGCTTGGGCTGCCACCGTAACCACCTCTGCTACCATATCCAGGGCTTCCTCCATAGCTTCCACCTTGAGACATCAATTAGAAGTAACACAAGTGATCGTATCTGTGACAAATCTCAAAGCAATGACAGGCAATGCTGGCAATTTCTACTACTGCTTTAGAGAGAGAATACTACCAAAAGGTAGATGCCAACATGACGGCTTCCAAACAAGTCATCCTAATCGAAAACTCCCAGCAAAGGTGATTTTAACTTCCCCAACCTTGCCTTTCCAAGTGTTACAGCCTGTAATTTCCGTTATCTCTCACCACTTGGCCACACTGGCTAGCCCAAAACCATTTGGAAGGATCCAGGATAGGGAAGGGTGTCTATCCTTATGGAACATGCTGACAGTGGGTCATGAAGTCCAAATGAAACAGAAACCATTCCTTGTAAATAATTAAGGGCCGGCTCACGGAAAGGACTCTGGCCCAGGGGAGAGTCCCAACTGCAGAAGGGCAGGGGCGAGAGAGGTTATTTTTGCCAAGTCGCCTTTCAAGCCCACAAAACCCTCTTAGAGCTTACCTCTTAACTCATGAGCTTTCAGGGGGCCTAAGGAAATATTGGAATAGATTTTCAGGGAGCCAAGGAAGGATTAGCTTCCACCCACAGTAATACATTTTAAGCAGAATTCAGTTTACGTGGCTGTTCTAACCACTAGGCTGGATCCAAACTAAACTGTACTTTTATAATACAACTGATGCCATCAATTACAATGAGACCATGATAATCTGAACCCAAATTTCTAAATAACTGAACTTTTATCATTTATCTGTTTTCCTTTCATAGTGTTGTTAAAGCAAAGCAAGGTGTGCTTGTGGCGATCACCCTGCTTTGGCTCAGGTAGAAGATTATTTGCATGTACCACTGAAAGCTGTTGGGAGGCAGAGTCAGCTAGATAAAAAGGGGGGCCATAGCCAGATGGACTTAGACAGAGCTGAGAGAGGAGAGAGAGAAAGATCTGAAGAGAAAGGAAGGCAGTTTGGGTTTGAGGCAGAGAAAGAATTTAAGGAGCTAATAGTCAAGAGTGTTATCTGTATTAGGTAAGATAGAAAAGGTTAAAGGAAAATACTGAAGCTTTGTATAACTTTAAGAATGTGCGTAAAAACTATTCCTAAAACAACTTGTGATCAATAAACCTGTTTATATTTCAAAGTTAAGTAGTGAATGGACCTCAGTCTTTCATAGCAAACATAGTTGGTAAAGAGATCAACTGGTGGCAGTGAGGTGAAGAACATGTTGGGATACTCAGTGAGCTCATTGTTTGGTGAAGCAAGCAGGGACCACATGGGTAAACATCACAGTGCTGCTTTTATACCATCCCACAGAGGTTGAAGTACTCTAGGTAGTTTACAATGTAATTATAGATACTCATTGCCTCTTGCCACTGAGCAAGCTAGGTACTCAAATTTACTGACCTAGAAAGGATGGAAATCAATCTTGAGTAGCTATCTCAACCCGTTAAGACTGAACTCAGATCATGAGCAGAAGCTAGACTGCAGTACAACTACTGTACTACGACACTCCCTTCTGTTACAATACTGTTAGAATTCAGCCAGATCCAAAGTGTTAGCTACATTTAAAGATCTTTTGCCACAGGAGCTTTGTTCCCTGCCAAGTTAGGTTTCATCCTAGTGATACTAGCCCTGTTGACTTACCATCACCAAAGCCATTGTATCCATCACCACTCCCGAAATTTCCTCTGCTGCCACTGCCGCCGCCGCCGCCACCACTGTAGCCTCCTAAATCATAACAAAAGTGTTAGGAACTAGAATGTACCATATTTCAAGGCAGTATTCTTGAAAAGAGGCACAAAATGGTAAACATTTACCTCGGCCACCAAAACCTCCACCTCTGCCATAACTTCCACCACTGCTGCCAAAGTTCCCACGACTGACAAAACTGCCTGAACTGCTACCACGACCTAAAAGGGTGAGGGATAAGGATGAACAGTGAATGCCTCACAATGTTTAAAAACCTAGTTACGATCATCGCCGTCATAACTGTGCTGTAACAAACTTACTTCTCTGAGAAGTGGCAGTCTGCATTTCTTGCTTAGAGAGAGCTTTCTTCACCTCACAGTTATGTCCATTTATAGTGTGGTATTTCTGGACTAAAAGAAGTTTTGAAGTTATTAATAACTCACTGGCACAGTAGTATTATTATTCAGATTAATAATCTGCGATAACCTTGGGTATCCCAGGTGTTCTTGGACTACAGTTCCCAGAAACCCCTGGCCTGCACAGCTGGTGGTGAAGACTTGTGGGAATTGCAATCCAAGAACACCTGGGTTACCCAAGGCTGGGAACCATTGATTTAGACTGACAGATTTCCTTTTTATAGTCCATAAAGATAACACATACAAAAAATAATGCAGAACAAAAGCAATTAACAATGGCATTGAAATAAAGAACTCAACAAGAATAAATGTCAGCCAAGAATGAGAAATCTTGGGGAAGAGATGAAAACTAATTGGCAGAGGAGAGCACATATTTCTGGGGACTCCCTGGGCAGGATGTTCCATACAACATATAACAATAAGCAGATAACCCTGCTCTTTATCCCTATTACTCTCATTTCTCATGAGAAAAGAACATGGTACAGTAGCAACATCATCTCCCTCTGTGTGTGTGTGAGGGAGGGAAGGATTGTACAGATGGGAGAAGGAGCTTCCTAAAGTACGCATGACCCAGTTCAATTCAGACAGTACTCAAACTATGGGGAAAATCCAAAATGCAACCCACAAGCTTCTCTTTCCCAGTTTTGGATAAGAATGTCCTCCTTATAATGCAACAGGGGATCCAACTTAGTGACAGGATCAAGACCTTTTGGGGAGGGGGGGGTCATTTCTGAAAGCCCTTTCTTTAGGACATTCTACAACCTTGACCTGCTCCTGAGTACTTTGGATCTTGTGTTGGAGAAATCAGTTTTCAAGCTGTTTTGATGAGGTAGTCCACTGTTTGGGAAATACATTCAATCAATCTGAGGACAGCTGAGACCACTGAGAAGCAGCAAAAGGCTCTACCTGATGGGAAGGAGGACCTGACCAAATCAAGTGGGGGAAAAGAAAAGGAAGTAGCTAGCTAGATCTTACTTGGGGACACAGCATGGGTACATCTGGATAGGCAGGTGAGTAAACAAAACAATGCTAAGAACAGAGACTATTACATAACGACAAATAACAAATTTAAATACAGGAAATGGAGAAGTCATTAAATCCCCTAGAGTTTTCTAAGACTGAGGCTAAGAAAGCCATTCCAAAAACTCTGTGTGGACATGGGTGTGTAAACAAAGCCTCCTCTGGTACAAGCACTACATTCAGTGCATTAAAAGATGATTAAAATATTAATTTTAATGGCCTTATTTCTACACCAATCTCAAAGAGATGTAGGCATTTATAAAAAATCACATACCAACAATTTTGTCAACTGTATCATGATCATCAAAAGTTACAAAGGCAAACCCTCTTTTCTTTCCACTCTGCCTGTCTTCCATTACTTCTATGGTTTCGATTTTGCCATATTTTTCAAAATAATCTCTTAAATGATATTCTTCTGTATCTTCTTTAATGCCTCCCACAAATATTTTCTTCACTGTTAAATGGGCACCAGGCTTCACAGAATCCTATAAAATTCCAAGTCACATTTAGTCTTTCAGTCTTCCAAAAACAAAAATTAAAAAAAATTAAAAACACAAGTTGTTTACAATCTTTCAATCAAGGCTCAACAAATCCAGTAGTCCACTTACTTCTCTAGAAACTGCTCTTTTTGGTTCCACCACACGGCCATCAACCTTGTGGGGCCGAGCTGCCATGGAAGCATCCACCTCTTCCACACAGGAGTATGTCACGAAACCAAAGCCGCGAGAACGTTTTGTCTGTGGATCTCTCATCACCTGTAAGGAAATTGAAATACACATAATACTAAATTTGGACTGATTTGTTTGTGTATGCTGTACTCATACACATATTGACTAGGGAATAAGTCCACTGAAAAAAGTGGGACTTGTTTCCAAGAAAACCCAGACAGGACTGTACTGTTCAGCTGTACAGTTATTTTGCATGTTCTGCTGCTGTTACTGAATGCTTTTATGATCACTCACCACACAGTCTGTGAGCGTGCCCCATTTTTCAAAGTGTTCTCTTAAGCTATCGTCTGTAGTTTCAAAGCTCAGACCGCCAATAAACAGCTTTCTCAATTGTTCTGGTTCCTTAGGATCATGGCCCTGAAAGAAGGAAAGTGTCAATGTGCTGCGCTAGATACATATGATTGAGAAGAAGTTCATCCATCTGCATTCCCACAATTTACTGTCAAGAGGCAGAAAATTACTGCATTTCACTATCAACTTGAATACAATGTAATAAACACTTGAACTGATAAAGATTAGCTAGAATCTGGTTTTATTTATTACACTTATATTCTACCTTTCCACTGACAGACAGCACTCAAAAACAAGAGAACCAGCAAGTCACTCCTCAGTAAAATATGGACATAATGCAATCATGCGGTGCAGCCATATAATGCTTATTTTTTAATGCATAAGTTAAATCCCACAAAGTCTGAAGCCCTGCTGTTTAGCTTAGCAAGTTTCAGTACAGCAGGCCCACTGAATCAGTGCAGATTTGGTGAATCAACTCCTACACATGCTCCGTTTATTCAAATAGGCTCACTTTAGTGGCAACTTACTTCAGCGTAGTAAGTCACAACCAGGCAAGGACCAGTTAAATCAATGGAACTTAGGGAGGAGTTGACTCAGTAGGTCTACTCTGGTCCCAATTACACCAAGCAACAATATTTCAGTCAATGCTTAAGGTGCTTTATAAGCAAGAATTTATATATAATTGCAGTCTTGGATTGCAATTCTATATACACTTGGCAAAGAGTAAGGCTCAAAGACTCAACTACTTACTTCTGAATCAATACATGCACAATTGCATCTCAGTGCACTGGCCAAGTATCTAGCATAACTGAAAAAAATGTTAAAATATGACACAGGGTGTGTCCCTGCACAGGTAAAGGCAATGTAGCCAGGCAAATGTCACTCTACACTCAAGATAATGTATTTCAGTCCATCAAAGCAGACTTTCAATTTTTATACAGTATCTCTTTTCTTTTGTACTCTACATGCTAGGGATACTGCTGACAATATAGTTTTACAGCACATTCATACTAAGTGCGCAGGATGTGGATAACTATTAGTCATAGAATCCCTCAGGTGCATTAACACATGTAGAAACTGCATATTTTGTTACATGAAGAAACTAGATGTGAACCTTATTTTAAAGCCAACAAATAGATGTACTACTTCTAATTTCACAGAAAGGAAGAACATAATCATTCTCCTTTCTGTTCCCCTCACCTCGTGAAGGCCAGAATCCTGTTTACAAATGTGGAGGGTCCATGGTTAGAGTGCTAGGAAATTGCTCCTCCACTCCCTAGCCTGCAACTAGGGAAGGTGGAGATTGCTCTGTTGGACCCAACAGAAGCTTCCACTTGTTCAGAAGTTTACAGTGAATTCTCTCTTGTGGAAATGGTGGAACTTGTGCACAGAACAGTTTCGTGCAAGGTTAGAAACATATACTGTACGAGACTGGATGAAGTTCAGAACTTCACCCTCCATAACAGGTGATCAACGGTCCCTCTAATTTTCCCCAAGTGCTGCATGGAGGCTCTGCCCCCTGCAAAAGGGATTCTAGCCACAACCAGAAACTTAACGGGCAAAAACTCCAGCTTGGCTGCGTGCCTTAGGGGGAACATTGGGTGAGATACTGCAATCTATCCTGTTTTTCTGATGGCAACAATATTTTTTTATATTCCACAATCACTTTTTATAACAGGAGTATGATTTTTGAGAATTAATACATTGAGATACTTAACTGTATCTGAAGAAACAGATTTCTTCAAATGAGGCAAGGTACAGTGGTGGCTCGCTTAACGAGCGCACCATATAACGACGAAATCGCATAACGATCCGTTTTTTTGGATCGCCAATGCGATTGCTCAACGTCGTTTAGATAGGGCGAAAATTGCTTTACGAAGATCGGTAAGCGTTTCGCTTACCGATCTTTGCAAAACGAAGCCCCGACGATCAGCTGTTCGGCGGACAAAATGGCCACGCGCAGCGTTTTTGCACCCTCCCCTCGCTTAACGAGGGCGCGAAAATGGCTGCCGGCCATAGGAAACCTCGCTGAACAGTGAGTAAAGGAGCCTTTTGGAACGGATTAAACGATGTTTAATGCGTTCCAATGGCTTTCACTGTCCCATTCAGCGAAGTTTCGCTATAGCGAAGGTTAATCCGGAACGGATTAACCTCGCTATGCGAGGCACCACTGTATTTTGTCTGCATAAGAAATTTTAAAGTTAGGCCTATCTGCCTCTTTGACAAGAGGCTTTAAGAATCAGGAACACAACATTTGGCTCAGCAACTTTTTTGGAGTATTAGGAGTACCTCATAATACCTGAATAAAAGAAACCAGATGCCAAATGGAGCAGAAAAAAGCTGGAGGATGGGAAGCCCTTATTAGAACAATGTACCGTATTTAGCTTTTAAAGTTGTGTTTTAATGTTATAAGCTGCCTTGCACTCTTTTTGAGGAGAAAGGTGAGGTAAATGTTTTAAATAAACAAATAATAAATATTTTGGCTAGCTCTGATAGCCAAGCTAAATCTTTTAGCTTTCTGAGAAGGTTCATAAGGTGTAATCCCAAAGTGCAGAACAGATTACAGCCTTTTGTTCCTACCCTCCTGCTGTATGTCTGCAAGGGAGGTTAGGTCATTTTAGTAACAGGTAGTCAGCTATTTTTTCCTTGTTTTTCCTTCTACAAAAAATGTCTGTAGTTCTTACAGAATGCATTGGGTAGTTCTGCCCCACAAAAAAAGAAGCAATGTTGTGGCCCCTTACAACCTCATCATACAAAATTTAAAATCAGGATACAGCAAACTCCACAGAATACGAGCAACCATTTAGGTGACTGTTATCAGGTGGGATACCAGTTTAAAAAAAAAAAAACTGGAGTGGGGGAGGTGGGAAGGTGAAGAAGAAAGTGATCTAGATCTAGACAGAAAGGACAGTAGGTTCTATTAAGGCAAAGGAACTCAGAAGCTTAGGATTCTGACATCTGCCACTTTAAGTTAATACAAGGCTAACTTTTGATTACTTCCCTATTTGGCTCTCTTTGAGTGTTTTGAATTTCTTATGTTCAAGTGCCTAGTATGGTTCCATGTAAGTTTGTTGCTTTCCTTGACAGCTGCAGTTGTTAAAAATCATTGCTAATATGTCAATACAATTCATTTTAAAAACAATATCTCTAAAACAATGCATAAAGCATTAAAAATAGAACTAGATGGAACCAATCAGCCCACTGATTAGTTAGTTGCACATGGCCTAGTTCTCAATGAGATTTTTTTTAAAAAAAAAAACTTATATCTGAGCTGCATCATTTTAGCCTGTGGGACAAGTGCAAACTCGTGCAGCATAACGCCCCTCCTTACAGGATACTAAACTCTTACCCCAGACATACTAGTTTTGTATCCAGAGCGTCTTTGTATTCAATAATACAACCACTGTCCCATCCACCAGTAGTCTGAACTGATAAAGCACAGTTATCTTTTACGTGAGAACTGGACCCTTCCCAATTCAGGATACCCAGTGTGATGTAGTGCACTGGTTCTTAACCTTTGTTACTTAGATGTTTTTGGACTGCAGCTCCCAGAAGCCTTCACCATCAGCTCTGCTAGCTGGGGTTTCTGGGAGTTGCAGTTCAAAAACACCTGAGTAACAAAGGTTAAGAACCACTGGTGTAGTGGATTGACCGAGCAATGGGCTAGGACTCAGTGGGGTGTGGATTCAAATCCATGTTCAGATATGGAAATTCACTAGGAGAGGAGAACTGGTAAAGCCACTACTTAAAAATATCTCACTTACCTTGGAAACCATAAATTAGTTTTGACTTGGCAGCACATTACAAAAACAAATTTGCCCTATCTTTAAATTAACTCCTTACTTAAGTGTCTATTTCTGTAACTTGATTAGTATATGATTTTAGATTTATTAATGTACCAGTTTTCAAGTTCTTCCTTTCATGTTAATATTACTCGTTAGACACAGACCTGTTAGCTATAAGCTTACTACAAGCTTACCAAACCAGTGTGGGGAATGAAAAGCAAAATATACTCTTTTGAAAGTCAGCAGGAAAGATAGTGCAATGTGAGGTGTAAACCCCACATGGAGTGACCAAAGCAGCAGCAAGCAAGAATCCTCCCTATTTACGCATAAAAAGGAAACTAGAAAAATAAAGCATTCCACCTGTGAAGATCTTCTTCCCCTCCTCTTGTAATCTTCAGCCTCTCTCTCCTCTTTACACGCCATTTTGAGAAGGGTGTTCTGACTCAGTTGCTTCTCTTAACCTAGATAACAAGTAGCACGAGTAATTTACCCGATCCTGGAAAGGTTTCTTTACTCTCATACAAAATAATGTTCTAAGCTGCAGTGGAGCAAACAAATGGGAACTATTTTAGTCTAAGCTTAAAAGGATGGCATCCTACAAGAGACTGAGGCAATAAGGGAGGAGGGCATTTTGTTGTCAAGCAATCTGTTGTCAAAATACATTTGTAGATTTATGAAGCACCGAGTTACAAGCAGCAGCTAGCTAGAAAAGGCAACACCTGGAGAAGTCAGCCAGCTATACCGTCTGGTAATTCGGTGAAGGCAATCTTGCAAGGAAAAGGAGGGCGGACGGGCGGGCAGGGGGAGGAGACAGCCCCTCTACAGCAGGGACGCACACTTATTCCCCGTTACCAGCTATAAAGGCTGGTATCCAGAATGGCTGCCAGGGGACTCTGTCCCAATGCATGCAATACCTGACACTTGCTTGACTCAAGCCCTTCCTCCCCGTGCAGGCTGGGGGCATTCGCAGCCAGTCTATTTATTCGCGTAGGTTAAGCAAATGGCCCCTGCAGGAGGAGGCATCCACCCCGGCCCTCCGCTTCTCTCCCTGCACGCGTCTGCACAAGGCCGCAGCGGTGCGCGCGCCCCTCCCGCCCCTGCTCCCGAGCGCTTTCACCCGCCGCCACCTGCGCGTGAGGCTCCTCCCTTCCTTCCGAGCGCGTCCAAGGCGCGCGCGGCTCGCTCTCGTCCTCCTCCTTCTCCAGGCGCCCGCGAGACATCCGGGGCCTTAAGACCTGAAGCTCCCGCGCTCCAACGACTACGGGGCCCAGGGCTTCTGGGAACTCAACGTGCGCGGGAGGCGAGAGCCTAGTCTCCCCTAGGAAAGGGGCGGCCTCCTCGCTAGCTAGACTTCCCCTTGGAAAGCCACTTGCCAGAACAAAAAACAAAACAAAAAATCAAAAATGAAGAAGCCAACAACGTTGTGGCTCCTTGAAGACGAACTGCTGTTTTTTAATGGAAGCGTTCACCTCCATTTTTAAATGTACGGAGGTCGTGTTTAACGGCTTCCTCATTTTTCAAACTTTTGTTCTGGCTGGCCACCTCTTCTGAAACGAAAATTTCCCAAAGCCACCCGAGGCAAATGAGAGCGCAGTCTTCCCCGGACCAAATACATTTTTTTGGGGGGGGGGGGGAACCACGCTTCCCTTTTCAATGTAACATACGAGTAACCTTAAAAAAAAAAAAGAGAACCTCCTCATTCTCCCTCGGGGCTCATTTGCTCGGATACGTCCTAATCATTCGACTCCACACTCAAAATGGGCCTTGCACATGCATCAGCTCCTTTCTGAAAATCATCGGGAAGGGTGGATGTGAGGAGCCGCGTCAACTCCACAGGGGCCTTTCAATCACATACTCTCCCCGAGGGGGTCTTTATACAGTAATGAGAACTGCAAGCCCTCGAATCAATTCGACTCACGACGACCCTTTCTGGGGCTTTCTAGATACAGAAGAAGTTGATCCTTCCTGCTATTTATTTATTGTATTTATACCCCGCCTATCTAGTCATTTCGACCACTCTAGGGGGCTTCTGGGAGCGCCCTGGGACTGTGCAGCTTGCCCAAAGGCCACTCAAGGAGGCACGCGGGGGGGGGGGAGGGAGTTGGGAATCGAACTCCCGACCTCTGGCTCTGCAGCCGGATCTCTAAACCACTGAGCTGTCCAGCCAGCCAACGAGGTCTCAGGCCCCCAGGTTTTACAACTGTTCTAATACAACCCATTGCTATGCAGCTTGTCACTGAGACAGCAGCAAAGGAAAAACCAGGAATGCCGCCGCTCCCTTGTGCTAAACTGATTGGCACACAACGATTGTGCAGCAATTCCCAGCTATTCTAGCCCTCCAAGCAGATGGAGGGAGGGACTGCAGTAAGAGTTGCTCAGAGGGCCCTAGAATGTGTTAATCCAATTAAAATTACAAACAGAAGCAGATCTGAGCCTGGTATGGAGAACTACCCCCAAATCCTCCATGCAAAACATCATTCTGGTTGCAGTGAAGGTCAGTCTGCAAAAATTATGTCTCAGATACTTTTCTTGGATCAAATTCAGTACTCAAATGCATGCAGGTGCCCCTATCTGTCAGTGAGCTGCATGCACAGATGTTTTCAAATATTCTTAAATTTTACTTTTTTAAAGGACTCTGTTTTACCAAAATAGGGATTCTTATATATGTTCCTCTGTTTTATTATGGCAAAACGGGACTACAGTACTGCTATCCAACCAGGTTAATATTATGGGTTTATCTGCTTATGTGGGCAGCTTTCACTTCTACCAAAGCAAGGTCGTCCATCCAAAACTATCCCTCTGATCCTTTTACAACTGTGGGAAACACAGGAGCCTCACTAGCTGATCTACACCCTTAACATCCAGCTTAGATAAGCAAAGATATAAAGAAAGCCAGCTTTAGGAGAGTGCGTAAGATTAAGCCAGAACAGACCCCGCACAACTGGTTTGAGCAAGTAGCCCAACAAGAATCTCAAGATCAGCAGGAACAAGCATTTCTTGTCAGAAACAATGTACAAATCCTCTTTACATATATGGATTTCTATTTGAGAAGGTTGCTTACTAAATAAAATAATGCTGAAATAAAAAATAAATTATTTTTGCATGCAAAGTGCTTATGTCATAGTACAGTACTGTCAAGTATTTAATATGGTAGATGCAATGTGCCTAAACTCTGCATAGCTTATTAGGAAGTATTTATCAGAACAAAATGATTTTGTTACACCTGCTAGGAAGTAATCTTTCTGAATAATATAGGGTTTACTCATGAACAGACAGCAATGTTTACTGCCTAGGGTTAATTTAGCAAATATGTTCTATCCTGTAGTCTTCAGGTCTAGACCTGCACAGCTTTTAATCAGTAATTTGCAGGAAAGCTGAATATTTTGGGAGAATCCATTCACTTTTCCATTTTAAAAAAATCTGAGACATACTGTAGTTAAATTTGAAGGGAAAACATACTTCACAATCTTGATATGAAATTTGATTAGTTTACACATGTCAGATATAACAGGTTTGCTCCATTAAACTATGGACAACCACTCCCGAAATTATATAAGTCTTACTGGGTTTACCATATACTGTAATAATGGACTGAAGACTCAGCAATCATATAGAACTTACTCCCAAATCTGTTTGTACGGGAAAACGTTTCCACAGTGTGAGGCGAGAATGTGTCTAAAGGCCACGTAACACGATTGCTCGTAGGGAAGGCTGTTCATTTTAGCCCTTCTGCCGCTACATGTGTGGGGGGGGGAATCTATACTTCCTGCTGTTGCTGGTTATTTTTATTTTTAATAAGTAGAAATGAAAGGCAGAAATATATCATTCCAACAGACAAATGGGAGGAGGGAATCCAATATAAAGGATTTAACTTTTCCGGGTATTTCCGGGTCCTATTAATGGCTAAATCCGCCACAACTGACTGGGTTTTAGCCCTGTTCATTCATGGTAGTACAAGTTTAACAGAAGCCGCCGCCGGTTCAAGCTCGGCAAAGGCCCAGCGAGGCGACAAGAGCTGCCTCGGCCGCTCTCGCTCGACGCGGGGCCCCCGTGGAGGCCTCTCCCGACCCGCCATTACCGCCGTCCTCGCTGCGCCATTACGGAGGACGGCCCGGCGGCCACGGGAATCCAGGAAGGAAGAAAAGCCCAGAGCGGCGGCAGCCAAAGCACCCTCCCTACCGCGCGCCCCGAAGTGCCCCGCCCGCCGCCGCTGTCGCGAGCCCCGCCGCCCGCCTCTTTTCCCGCGCAACGCCGATCGTCGTTACCTCCATTTTGTGAAAGAATTTTTAGCGCTTCCTTCAGCCTCAATATGGAGTCGAGAGAGAGAGAGGGAGGCAGGAAGGGAGGGGCGGGGCCAGAACCAGGGCACGTGACGTAAGTGGAAGGCACAGGCTCTCGAGCCAAGGGGGGGGGAGAACAGCGAATGAACTGCGTCGCAAGTGCGGAGGGGGGGGGGTTGGAACGTAGTGCCGTGCACGCGCTTCCGTGCGGTGTGGAGAGAAATTTCTCTTCGAGGCGGGGAGGCGCGCGCTCTCGTTCATTATGGGGGAGGAACGTTGTTCGCTCCCCCTTCTCTGCGTGGCCTCAATTCAGCCTAATTCGTTTATTAACAGCCATCAAGTGGGGTAGAGGAAAGCTCTGGGTCCATGAGAAGATGTTTTTCTCTCCCCCCCACTACCTACCCACAGTAAAGTATCTGCTCATGGACCCAGAGCGTGCCTCTGCCTCACTGCTCGGGGGGGGGTCGTTATATTCGTCGCCCTGGAAGGGAACGTTCCCCGTTTTGCCTCAAGAGAGTGAACGCACGTTGCTCGTTTGTCAGTGGGTGCGCAGCAACTTCCTCTGGTCCTTACGTAGGAAAGGCTCTTGTCCAGCGGGCTTGCTTGTTCCTCTTTCTGAGGTACTTTGGGCTCTCATGAGACCTCTTGGAACTGCCACGGCTTCAACTTCTATCCTTTTCTGAGAGGGGCTTGTGCCAAGAGTGGAAGGCAGGAGGAGAATGGGGCTGCTCTCAGTCCCAACCTTCCCATTTATTATAGTGGGTGTGGGGTTTTTGGGGCTGTTTGGCTGTTCTCTGGAGGTTTTTCTTCTGAATGTTTCACCAGGCTCTGGTTCACAGACATAATTATAGCTCCTGCCCTCTGAAGATGCCGATTACAGAGCTTGGTGAAAAGTTAGGAAGAAAAACCTCCAGAGCACGGCCAAACAGCCTGAACAACCCACAACCACCATCATATCCTGGCCTTGAAAGCCTTCGAGCACACTTCCCATTTCCCTTTGGTTTTCTGGAAATTGAGTCATGGCAACTGGACTTCTTTCTTACTTGGTTGAAAAGTTTCCCTACTCATCCAAGTAGCTTCTTGAGTCTGAGGAGAGTTGGTAGGAAATTCCTGATACAATACCAGGGGCTGCTGATTATTGAGCTTTTCCCAGAAGAAAATTGAGGTAGGAAGCTGTAACTGCCACACTATTCTACATATTCCCCCAGGAAGTCAATAGACTTGCGACATCTGTCCTGCAGCTTCTTAAGTCCCTGCAAATAAAATTCTTCTGACTGTTGGTGTAGCCACTCATTTGCGGCATTAGTTGCCTCCAGAACACTCCCAAATCGTCCCTTTAGGTGTTTTTTGAGTTTGAGGAACAGATAATAGAAAGAGCCAGGTCGGGAGAATAGGATGGATGGGGCATCACCTGAAAGCCTAAGGATGTCAGTTTTGCCATTGTTTCACCTGCACTGTGTGATGAGATGTCATGAAACAGGATGACACCTTTGGAGAGCTTTCCTCGACGTTTTTCCTTGATGTTTTGCCTCAACTTCGTCAATAAAGCACACTAATATTTTGCACTGATGGTTGAACCCTGTTGGAGGTAGTCCACCAGCAGAACTCCCTTCTTATCCCCAAAAAATGTTGCCATTTGCTTCTGCACTGACTTGAACTCAGAACTTCTTTGGCCTGGGGAAACCATTGTGCCTCCATTCCCTAGACTGTTCCTTTGTCTCAGGATCATAACAGTAGATCCATGTCTCATCACCAGTTACCAGTTTGCCCAGAAAATCTGACTCATTTCTTGCAAAATGTTCCAAAACAGCCACTGATGACTCCATACGTTTCCTCTTTTGTTCGGTTGTCAAAAGTTTGGGGATCCACTTTGCTTCCAGCTTTCTAATTTCCAAGTCGTTGTGGATAACGGCACCAACTCTCTCATGTGATATTCTCAGATATATAGCAATACTTGTGGCTGATATTCGGCGGTCCTGCATGATCATGTCATGGATGGCTTTCACATTTGCAGGCACAGACACAGAAACAGGCCATCCACTGGGTTTCTACTTTCAACACCAAAATGGCCAGTTTTAAAATTGACAACCCAACATTTAACTGTTGCATATGAAGGGCCACTGTCACCCATAGTTTGTGACATTTCATCATGGACCTACTTTGCACCTTTCCGTTGGAGAGACAGGAACTTGATTATGGTCCTATGCCGCCATGTTCACTTTGGACCTGAACATGAAAGATAAGTTAAAATCATAGGTAGTTGATTTTTGCACCATTGAATACAGACAAATTGGCCATGCTGGTTTCACCACCCTGGCCTGAATAGGCTCATTAGAAGGACATAGGAGGGTGTATGTGAGAGGGATAATTCCACTTCTTCAGTTCTCCTCTACCCATTGTCAAGCATGATAAATAGATTATATCTATGGTCTCCAGCCCTGTTGAGGGAAGGATTTCTTATATGGACATATATGGCTTCCCTGACCCTTCTCTCAAAACCACCTATATTCTTGATCCAAAATGAGTACATCTTGGTCATCAAATGAACGTCCTTCGTCCTTCAAATGAAGGAACACTGCTGATTGTGGCCCTGAGCCTCTCTTGTGCTGGGCCATTCTCCTGTTTAGTGGCTGTTTGGTTTCTCCAATATAAAGCTTTGAACACTCCCCTTTGCATTGAACCACATATACTATATTGCTCCTGTTGTGTTTTGGTGTCTGGTCTTTTGCATGAAGGAGTCTCTACCTTAGTGTGAAGGCCTTAGATACAATCTGTCTCCTATTTATCATGCTGCCTTTTCATCTGTCCCCAGAAGGATTAAGGACACACACAAGAAAGATCACTGTCAAGGACCCATGACAATGGGTGGAGAAGGCTGGCAGAAGTAGTATTATCTTTCACCCCCAGTCCTTCCTCCTTCTAAGGAACCTACTCAAACCAGGGGGAAGTGAAACCAAGGTGGAAGATATATCAGGGATCTCCTACCGATTTTCTTCAGACTGAAGAATCTGCTTGAGTGAGCAATGAAACGTTTCAACCTAACAAGCAAGAAGTCCAGTTGCCATGACTCAACTTCCAGATAACCATACCTGCATGACTGACAGTCTTCACAGACATATTCCCTTTGGTTTGTGCACCTGTGGTTTGGCATGCATGCAGGGATTGGATAGCAATTTGGACAGGATTCCATGTAGATGTCATGGAGATCCACAAGGATCTGTCCCTCCGACCCTTTTTTGTATAGTTTAGTCCAGTGATTCTTAACCTTTGTTACTTAGATGTTTTTGGACTGCAACTCCCAGAAGCCTTCACCATCAGCTCTGCTGACTGGGGTTTCTGGGAATTGCAGTTCAAAAACACCTGAGTAACAAAGGTTAAGAACCACTGGTTTAGTCTGTGGGCACAGATCAACCTCTATAATATTAAGTGCAGTTGTAGAAGGGATAGCCATGTGAATCTGTGCAAGCATTATAGGTGAAAACAAAATAAAAAGTGAAAAAGAACTTTTAGGTCTCATAAAGTGGACTTGTCCACAAAAGCTCACATTAAAAAAATATAACATTTAGTCTTTAAGGTGCCACCCCTTTTTTGTCTTTTTAATTTTTATTTTGTTTTCATCTATAATATTAAGGTGGTTTGGTGAAAATCACAGGAAATGAGGATACATTTCTTACTTCTTGGGTCTAGCTTTTACAGTCTTCCTGATAGGATGGATCTTTTGGTCACTAATTCATACAGTTGTACAGTGGGGTCTTGACTTGAGAACTTAATCCGTATTGGAAGGCGGTTCTCAAGTTGAAAAGTTCTCAAGTCAAATCTGCATTTCCCATAGGAATGCATTGAAAACCATTTGATCCGTATCTGCTCTTTTCCGTCCATAGAAACTAATGGGAAGCTGCTATTCTGCCTTTGACCACTAGAGGGAGATATTTTGTTTCTTTTTTTTCTTAGGTCAAGAAAGGTTCAGGGAAGGCAGAGAAAATACAGTCCAGGCAGTACAGTACCAGGCAGTCCGAAGACTGTCTCCCAATCCACTCTCTAAACGCTGGGAGGAGTGAGGAAGCAGACAGGCACCCTTTTCACTGGCCAACAGTTAACTGAAAGTTCACATTGTGCACTTTCCCTGCCTCCCACGTGGTTTTTTTTCAGTTCTTAACTCAAATCTAAGTACTTAAGTCAAGTCAATATTTTCCTATGAGAGCAGTTCTTAAGTCAAAATGTTCTTAACTCAAGCAGTTCTTAAGTCAAGACCCCACTGTAAGTGGCACAGAACAAGAGGCATAGTTGATGCAAAATTAGTGGGCAGGATCAGAAAGTAAGAGAAAGCAGACATTTTCTCAGGCCCAAATGCTAAGCAAATTATATTGCTTCATTTCCCAAGAGAATGTGCATAATACACAAACCTTACCAAGTTATTCTGGGATGGGAGTCCAAAAAAATAGACCGTTATTTTGTTTGCCAATTCAAGTCCCACTCTGACTTTAATGCTTTTCTTCCTCCTAAATAACAGATAGGTGATTATGAAGTGACTTGGACAAGCAACTATACTTTGTATTTCCTGACAATCATGCATAACTTTTTTTAACTTTTATAAAACTCTGGATGAAAATAGTTATCAGAGTAGTTTACAGAGATCAATAATAATTACTCTTCTTAATGTATACACAAACACACAAAATGTATGTATGTATGTATGTATGTATGTATGTATGTATGTATGTATGTATGTATGTAGGTAGGTAGGTAGGTAGGTAGGTAGGTAGGTAGGTAGGTAGGTAGGTAGGTAGGTAGGTAGGTAGGTAGGTAGGTAGGTAGGCAGGCAGGCAGGCAGGCAGGCAGGCAGGCAGGCAGGCAGGCAGGCAGGCAGGCAGGCAGGCAGGCAGGCAGGCATTCATGCGTGTATAAACATATAGATCTGCCGTTCCGTACTGGCACATTTTTCTTTACTGTAAGATGGAAGCAAACAATAAAACCATATAATCACCTTTAGTCCACTCTTTAGTCCACTGGCTATTTAGTCCACTGTTTGGACCACTGCAAGTACAGGTTGGTTAGCTCTTTTTGATAATGATCACATTACATAATCCCTGGAGCAAAACAAAGTATCCCCAGAGTGATCCTGCCTGCACCTTAAGGGACTTCTGAATTTTGTGGGTTTTTTTTTGGGGGGGGGAGGAGTTGCTTGTTGTTGTTTGTTTGTTTTTTGGTGCAGGTGGGATTGTTCCAGTTTGGTTCATTTCCAGTGTGTGTGATCACTGGGAATGGATCAAAAGTAAACTTTTTGCCAGTACCGTGAAGTGGCTATCTTATTCAGTGACTTCATTATATTGGCAAAAGCTGCTCCAGACTGGATAGGGTCACTTGAGGTCCATATGCCATTTGGATGTAAGGACTGTATCAGATGGCATACTGAACCTTCTACTGACCCTATTTAGCCCACTCCAGTCAAGCTTTGTAGAAAAGCCCTGATTGGACTTACTGTAATTACAACCACAAACAAATAGTCTTGGTTTATAAGGTTACAACAGATGGAACAATTGTAAAAACAAAAAGAAAGTGTCATATTACAATTCTTTATGTATGATTTATTAGTTTCAGGACTTGAGTCATAGTTTGTAAGTTTGACCTAGTTTTCCTAAACAGGGAGGGAGACAGACAGACAGTTTCACAGGTAAATATAGATATTACTATTGAGCTAGCAGGGCTGTGACAGCTTGAAAGGACATGATTGCCAATACAATTGAAAAACCAAATTTGGCTTGAACGTACAGTCCAATTGCCAAAAGGTCCAAAAACATTTACATTTGCTTTTTTGTGACCCGGTCTTATGTATGTTACTTGGAAGTAAATCCAATTGAATTCAGGAGACTTTGCTGTATAATTGGCACAGAATTGTAGCTTAAGCTTTTAAAACTGGCCTTTAAATTTAATTAAATGTAATGTAATTAGATTTTTTAATCATTTACCAAATGGCCATTTTTTTGGCCACATTTATTTACACTTGCCAATTAAAATGTTGAGGTACTCTGAGGCTGCCGCCAATAAATCATCAGTCAGATGAAATAATCCAGTGCCAAAGTGAAAAACTAATCATAGGAACAAAAGAAGCTGCTTTATATTGAATCAGATTACTACTCCATCTAGCTCAGTACTATAAACCCTTGAGTGGCTGCAGTTCTTCAGGATTCTTTCCTAGCCCTATGCGGAGACCCCTGGCGTTACCTTGTAGTCTTCCATCCAAAAACAGTCCACACCTGCTTAGCCTCCAAAATCAGACACAAGTCTGGGGGTATAGTGATATATTGACCCTGTCGGAGTCACACAACCCCTCCTTAATTGCATAGAGAATCTAATTAATGAAAGCAGCTAAGAAAGTGGGAGGAACACCAAAGTTGCAAGGTAAAATGTTAGCATGGCTCTGCCACAGTTCAGCTGATTTGTATTTAAATATAGCTGCTTTCTCAGTCCATACAGGATAATGTTGCTCATAAATGCCCATGCAACAAACAGGCTTTTATTCTAATTGGAGCAATCAGAGGATCATGATGAAGACAGGCATAGTATCACTGGAAATGGTTCAGCTTGAATTACTCCTGAGGTGAGGGGGGCATCAAATCAACTGTTTATACCCTTCTAGTTCTTGAAGTATGCAGAAGGACAGGTTACTTACCTGTAAACATGGTTCTTCAAGTGGATTCTCCATGAATACACACTAATGGGTTAAACAGCACTTGTGCTGGGCCCCTCGGAATCTTCTAGAGCTGTAGGAGAAAAGTAACAATGTTTTAGGTTGCCCTGTATAGCGCATGCTCCGCCCGCCAATAGCTCAGTTCCATATGTCCGCCACATGGAGAGTTGGAACCTATAACATCTACCAGTGACGAACATGTGGGGAGGCCGGGCGGGACGTGTGTATTCATGGAGAATCCACTTGAACAACCATGTTTACAGGTAAGTAATCTGTCCTTCTTCAACGTGGTTCTCCATGAATTCACACTAATGGGTGACTAGCAAGCACACTTACTGGATGGTGGGCCGTCATTGGAATAGTGAAGTTAAAACAGCCCTTCCAAACTTGGTCTCAGCTTTAGCCCGAAGGTCCAACTTGTAGTGGGTAACAAAGGTAGAAACATTGGCCCAAGTAGCAGACCGACAAATCTCTTGAATGTCGATTCCTCTTAGCAGGGCCGTAGAAGTAGCCATGGCCCTGGTAGAATGGGCTTTGAGACCTTCAGGAATAGGTTTCTTCAGCAGTTCATATGCTAGAGAAATGGTAGAGACCAACCATCTAGAAAGGGAAGAGGACGAAGCAGGAGAACCTTTACGAGGCCCATAAAAACAAAGAAACAGTCTGTGGGCCTTTCTGAAGTCTTTAGTCCTGGTGACACAATAGGCCAATGTTCTACGAACATCTAAAGCATGGAGCATGCGCTCAACTTCTGTAACTGCATCAGGAAAAAGGGTTGGTAAAATCAACGGTTGGTTAACGTGGAATTCAGAAACAACCTTAGGCAGAAACGTAACATCAGGATGAAGGACAACTTTATCCTTAAAAAATTGTAAATAAGGTGGATCGGCACGTAGAGCAGCTAACTCACTAGCTCTCCTAGCCGAGGTAATGGCTACCAAAAATAACGTCTTAAAGGACAAGAACCTCAAGTCACAAGAGGCCATGGGCTCGAAGGGATGCCTAGTAAGACAGTGCAAGACAGTCTGCAACGACCACTGAGGTATTGGTTTTTTGGCCGGAGGTCTCATGTTGCAAAGTCCTTTGAAAAAGGCTTTAAGGGTTGGGTGAGAGAACCATCGGGATGACTCTGAACCCGGAGGTTGAAATGCCACAATAGCTGCAGTGTACTCCTTCAGCGTTGACTTAGATAGGCCTAAATCGAAAAGATGTCTAAGGTATAAAAGCAGAGTCGATAAGGCAACAGGTGATGAATGTAGTCCACGTTCCTCAGCAAATCTAAGAAAATTTCTCCACTTGTAGCTATAAAGCAACTTAGTGGCAGGTTTCCGTGCCTTGTTGATGACTTCTGTCAATGATGGGAAATCCTCCACGCAGTCAAGTGGAGTGCATCGAGGTCTGGATGAAGGACATTCCCTCCGCTCTGAGTGAGTAAGTCTGGTTGCAATGGCAGTGTCACCTTGTCCACTGATGCTTGAGACAGTGTGGAGAACCACGGTCGACGTGGCCACCAAGGGGCAATTAGTATTGCTTCTGCCCTCATCTGTAACAGTCTGACTATGACCCTCTGAACGAGCGGTAGAGGCGGGAAAAGGTAGATGAGGCCTCTGGTCCATGGTACCATGAACGCATCTCCGAGAACCTTCTCCTCTGCCTGCGCGGGACGCATAGAGTGGACACTTCTTGTTGTGTTGTGTCGCAAACATGTCCACCAGTGGATGACCCCACCTTTGGCAAAGAGTGGTGAACACCTCCTGGTCCAGCTGCCACTCGTGGGACTGAAACGGACGACTGAGTTCGTCTGCCAACTGATTGTCCGATGTGGCCACGTGGATAGCCACTGGAAAAATGTGCATCAGGTAGCACCATTCCCAGAAATGTACTGCCAGAAAAAGAAGAGACTTTGACCTTGTGCCCCCTTGTTTGTTCAGGTAGTACATCGTGGTGGTATTGTCCGTTACTACCTGTACAGCTTTGCCCTGAATGCCTTTATCACCGCTAGCATCTCTAGATGGTTGATATGCAGGGATGCTTCCTGTGGGGGCCAGAGCGCATGTATCTGGTGATGTGAACAATGGGCTCCCCATCCCACTGGGCTGGCGTCTGTTGTCACTTGTATGGTAAGTTGTAGAGGACGAAATGGCCTCCCGATTAGCAGATGTGGAAGAAAAAGCCACCACTGCAGCTGACTTGCAAGCTCTGGGGTGACCCTGAGGCGCTTGTGCTGACTGTCTGTCATAGGGCTGAACAGGGCCAGTAGCCAGGATTGGAGAGAGCGCATTTTGAGTCTCGCATGAGGCAAGGTGGCCGTTGTCGAGGCCATGAGGCCTAGCAGATGTTGTGCTAGTTTTGCAGATACTGTTCTCCGTGGCTTGAACCTCAGAACTGCTTTCCTTATTTTCTGGATACGTTCTGGAAGTATAAACAGGCGGGCTTGCACAGCATCCAGCCTGGCCCCTATGTAGTCCATCACTTGAGAGGGTTGTAAATGAGACTTCTCGTAATTGATGGATAGGCCCAAAGCCTGTAGGATCTGTAGAACTTGATGAGTGTCTTGGTAGGCTTGCTGTTTGGATTTCAACACGATCAGCCAATCGTTGATACAGTGGTGCCTCGCTTAACGAGCGCACCGTATAACGACGAAATCGCATAGCGATCCGTTTTTTCGGATCGCTAATGCGATCGCTCAACGTTTTTCCAATAGGGGAAAATTCGCTTTGCGAAGACCGGTAAGCGTTTCGCTTACTGATCTTCGCAAAACGAACCCCGACGATCAGCTGTTCGGCGGCCAAAATGGCCGCCGGAAGCCTGGAAATGGCCCAAAATGGCCGCGCGCAGCGTTTTCGCGCCATCGTTAAGCGAGGCGAGGGCGCGAAAATGGCTGCCGGCCATCCTGAAGCATCGCTGAACGGTGAGTATTTGGCCCATTTGGAACGCATTAAACCATGTTTAATGCGTTCCAATGGAAATCCCTGCCCCGTTCAACGATGCTTCAGCATAGCGAAGGTTAATCCGGAACGGATTAACCTCGCTATGCGAGGCACCACTGTATATGGGTAAATCTGAATCCCTCTTAGACGTAGATAAGCTGCTACCGGGGCCATACACTTGGTGAAGGTCCGCGGAGCAGTGGAAAGGCCAAATGGGAGAGCCACAAATTGGTATATAGTGTCCTCGAATATCAGGCGAAGGTACTTTCTGTAGGTCTTGTGGATCGTTATGTGAAAGTAAGCATCCTTCAGATCCACCACTACAAACCAATCTCCTTCCTCCAGCAGGTGAATGATGCCGTCCAGAGTAACCATCCTGAACCTCAGAGGATTGAGGTAGGTGTTGAGATCCCTCAAGTCCAGTATAGGTCGAAGACCTCCATCCTTTTTGGGTACGGCAAAGTACCGGGAGTAGAAGCCGTTCAGGATGGGGAATCAGCTGGATGTTCCCAATACCCAGTGATAAGGTCCATGAGCTCTGGTACATAGGACAGGCTAACTGGACGAGATCTGTCCTTATGAATGTCCCCAAAGATGAGGTCATCTTCACGAGAAGGGGATTTCTCTACCTCCATCCTCAAAGTAGCAGCCATTCTCGCGACCATCTGGGGGTAGGATGAAAAATCCTCTGATGGAGACGAGGGATGGATGTCAGCAGCATCCGACCCCAGTGGTTCAACTGGTACTGGAGTCTCTAGGGAGGCATCAGATGATCCTTCGTCCTCTTGATCAGAGGAGGAAACAGAGTCTGGGTCATCCTCCTCCTCCAAAGGTCGAGGCGCAATAGGCTGCGGAATCCCCCCTGTAGGCTTGGAAGGCTTAGGGGGTAGTGGTTTACTCAGGGCTGGAAAGGGCGCCGAAGGTTTATCGGGAGGCATCGACGCCGAGGGGCCGTGCTTGGTAGGCTGTCCCTCCGTCGGAGTAGCGCGCTCCTCGTTGTCGACAGCAGGGCGGTTCCGATGTCGACGCTTCTTTGGAGGGGGCGTGGGAGACGTGGATGAGGAGGAGTAATAGGTCCTCTTCCGTCGCCTTCTCCTATCCCTCGACGTGGAGGAGGAATCGGAGGAGTAATCTCTCCTGTGTCGATGACGCCGTCGAGACCTCCGTCTCTCCCGACTGTCGTCGGAGTCCAAGGAGGAGTAATCTCGGCGACGATGCTTCTTTCGTCTATCGACATCGGTGACACGCTTGCGCTTGCGATGGTGCTTGGGCTTCTTAGGCAGAGGCTCCTCCTCGGTCTCGGACGCTGGGCGTCGAGGGGGCTCTGGCGCAATCAGCTCCACCGGTCTCCTCGGAGAAGGTGTGGGAGACTTGGTGGCCGGCGATCCCAGTGTAGACGATCGGGATCGAGATGCCCGCCCGGTCAAAATAGGGCTGTGGGGCGCATCGGTCAAGCCAGAGATGATCTTTCCGATCTGGCTTGCCGTGGGAGACCTCTCGACAACGACCAATGGTTCTTGTCGTGGCGGAAGAGAGGCTCCCGGTTCCGACGTGGACTCTCGGTCGCGGGATGAGTCCCCCAAGAACGGTGAAGGAAGTGAGGCGGATATAGGAGGAACCACTAGGGTAATCTCCTTCGATTTTGACACTCCTTTCATCTTTTGTTTTTTCTTCTTCAGGTGTTCAGACGTCGATGGAGTTACGGAGCCAGTCAATGTCGAGGTAAGTACTGTCTTAGACGAAGTTTTCGTCTTAGACTTGCTCTTGGAACCCTTCGTAGGGATGTCCTTAGGAGTCTCCGAGGAGGTGGATTGGACTACTCTAATCTCTGACCGTACGGTGGAGGAGGAAGGCGCTACCTCCATATCAGATGGCTGAGAGGCTGACAGAGTTTGCTTCCAGAGGGAGTATCTCAGGCGTTGCTGCCGAGCCTTCAGGGTGACTTTAGTGAATCTTTTGCAGTGTCTGCAATTGGAGACCGAGTGCGATTCTCCAAGGCAGTACAGACAAAGAGAATGTCCGTCCTGGAAAGGAAGTTTCCGGGAACAGGCAGTGCAGAGACGAAAGGGTCCTCTCCTCGGAGATGGCTTTTCCTTTGGAGGCATAGACTGACCGGTATATGCAAGTAGACCAAGAGTCCCGAATCTTATGGAGCGCTCGACGGGGCTTGGGTAAAGGTGTTACATACAGCACTGATGTTACCTGTCTGTCATGGGTTTGGAGGGAAAGTTCCATCCTATGGGGAGTGGAAGGCGGGACATCAGGAGGAGGGGCTGTACTGTATAAATATGTGACACTGAGAGACACTGTGAGACACTGGGTTGTGACGAAGCAGCAGCTGGGAAGAAGAAGCTGTTGTGGGAGTCTGTGTGTCAGACAGGGTACTACTGTGTGTCAGAGTACCAACCTGATAGGTTCAGGTGTCTGTTGGTTAGCCAGAACTGATAGGTTCAGGGTCTGTGCTTCAAGTTAAGGGTTCTGTGTGAACCAAACTGTGTGTATGTATGAGTGAGAATAAGCCACGTTACTTTATGTTATTCACCTGATTGTTTTATTTTTCCCTGTGTGTATTTAAATAAACCTTATTCTTTTTATTGTTTGAAAATCCATCCCTGGTCTGTGTGACTTCTTACAGGGAATGGTTGGTGGCAGCTTAGTGTAACTGTGTGACATATCCCAGTAGGTCTGGGTTTGTCACATTGATTGGTGTCCAGCGTGTGGGATACGACTGGTCCAGTTGTCCAGTGGTCCAGCAAAGCCTTGGCAAGTGTGCCCAGAGCAAGGGGGGTCTAGTCAGGGACAGTCTGAGGCGCGTAGGTAATCTTCTAGGTGTACCTCACGGGGAGGTGCGCTAGTAGAAGAACGTGCCAACTGGGGAGACTTAGATTAAGGTGCTCTGAGGCAGCCTAGTTTTGGCGGGAAAAAGCTGAGGCAAAACTGCGTAGTAACAGTGAGCTAGCTTGCCAGCTGAGAGGCCCAGCAGAGGGGGGTAGGCTCTGACTCGATACTGTTGCAAGTTAGTGCTGAAGAACAGCAGCAATCTCTAGGGAGAGCTGGTTCTGAGGCAAGAAGGAAAAAGTGGTCGTTTTATTTTGAGGCTTGACTTTTTAAAGCAGCCTGTTCTGAGGGGGGATTATGCCCTTGACTCGAAGCCAGATGGCCGACATGAGTGAAGTGAAAGACCCCCAGATTGACCAAGGTTCTGAGGATGAATTTGGCTCAGTGCAAGGTGACAGCACAGGAGAACAGAACCCAGAGCTCAGAAAATTGCTCATAGCCCAACAGCATGAACTGAGGATGAGGCAATTGGAAAAAGAAGAAAGATTAGAGAGGGAGAGAATGGAAATGGAGAGGGAAGAAAGAATGGAGAGAGAGAAAATTGCTCTGGAAAAAGAAAGAATGGCGTTTGAATTAAGAAAACTGGAAATGATGAACCAGAACAATAATAACAATAGGGATTCTGAGGGAGGCCAATTGTCTAAAGCTGACCTGAAGAAATTCCCTGTGTACCACAAGGGAGATTGTCCTGAGGTGTTCTTTTCCTTAGTGGAAAGAGCGTTTGTGGACTTCTCAGTGAGGGAAACTGAGAAGATGACCATCATGCGATCTTTAATCAGTGGTAGCCTGGCTGAGGTTTATGCCGAGATGCCTGAGGAACTGATGAAAGATTTTGCAGAGTTTAAAAAACTGGTGTTTGCCAGACATGGGATAAATGCGGAGCAGCTGAGACAAAGATTTAGGTCAATCACCAAAAAGCCAGAGCAGACTTTTACCCAAGTGGGGGCCCAATTGGTGAGGCTGCTTGAGAAATGGCTATCTCAGGAGGGGACAGAGACCTATGAGCAGCTTAAAGACTTAATAGCACTGGAACAGTTCTATTCAGTCCTGCATGGGGAATTGAAATTCCAGATGAGGGAAAGGAAACCGAAATCTGTGGCAGCAGCCGCAGAGATCGCAGATTTTATTTCTCAAATAAGAAAGCCCTTGGGTGAGGGGAAATCTGTAGGTAAACCCAAAGAAACCTACAGCAAGTACTCTCAGGGACCAGGGAAAAGCCAGCAAGGGGGAGGGGCCCATGGTGAAGGGAAGCCCTCAGACATGAAACTAAGACCTCAGATTTTGGAGGGAAAACCAAAACAAGATGAGAGAGAATCAAAATACACCAGAAAATGCTATTTCTGTCAGGGGAAGGGTCATCTAATCTCAGAGTGTGAGAAATTAAAGCAGCTAAAAGGAATGGTGCCTCAGAATGCTAGTGGGACCAAGCCAAAAGCTGTGTTCTGTGTCCAGAAAGAGCAAGGCTCAGTGTCACTGAGGGAGCCTGTTGCCATGGCTACTCAGTCTGGAACAGCTACCTCTGCTGATCAGGCTGAGGAAAATGGTCCTCTTGTGGAGGTAAAGCGCTGCTTGCTGATAAAAACAGATTCTCAGTTGTTTGAGACAGCAGGAGTGGACGTAGGAATACTTGACCGTCAGTATAGGGGGCTGCGGGACACTTGTTCCCAGGTAACCCTGTGCCATCCAGATATTATTCCTAGGGAGTTTATAATCCCAAATGAGAGCATGAAGGTGGCAGGGATTGAAGGGCAGGTGATCTCTCTGCCAGTAGCAGAGGTACCTGTCAACTTTCAAGGCTGGAGGGGAGATTGGCGGCTAGCGATTTCATCGACTCTGCCAGCAGCCGTGCTCGTGGGAAATGACCTGGCTGAACATGTGAAACGGGTGCTAGTGATTACACGCTCACAAGCCACCACAGGGACAGTTCAGGGGGGTAATGATGAGCCAGAGACGGAAGCAGAGGGGAGTTCAGAAGCTGTGGTGGAAACCTTAACCACAGACAGCAGATTTGGACAGGAGCAAAAGGCAGACGCCACTCTCCAAAAGTGTTTTGAACAGGTGACTGACGCCCAGCTAACACCTGAAACCCCAGTGAGATTTCTGGAGGAAAAGGGGATTTTATATAGAGAGACCCTGAGAAATATCTCAAAAGGGGGAGATGGGATCAGAAGTCAGCTGGTGGTACCTGAAAAGTATCGCCCCATGATCTTACAAAGGGGTCACTCTGACATGTCTGCTGCACACTTAGGGGTGAAAGGGCCCCTTGATTTGATCAAACAAAATTGGGAGCAGATCACCCAGGATGACCCACAAGACGTTGTGACATACATAGACACCTTGATGAATGACCTAAAAAGAAATCTAGAGCTGGCAGCAGAAAACCTGCAAGCTCAGAAGGTCAGACAGAAAACATGGTATGACCATAAAGCTAGAGAGAGGCACTTTGACCCAGGGGAGGAAGTGCTTTGGCTTAGGCCCTGCAGAGAGAATAAACTGCAGCTCAAATGGGCAGGACCATATAGGGTCATTTCCAAGATGTCAGACCTGAACTACCTAATAGAGCAGGAGGAGAACCAAGCAAGGAGGGTGGTTCATGTGAATGCCCTAAAACCCTACTACAGAGGGGAACAGAGGGTTTTATTCGCGATGAAAGCAGCTGAGAGTGAGGAAGCGGAATTACCCTTCTGGGAGGGTAGAGGGGAAGTAAAATACAACCCAGAGGAGGTAAAGATCAGTCCTGCACTCACCCAAGACCAGCAGCAAGAACTAAAAATGCTGCTTAGTAAATATCAACAGGTGTTTTCCAACAAGCCGGGGATAGTGAAGGGAGTGATGCATCGGATCCACACAGGAGATGCACCCCCGCAGGCAGTATCCCCATACCGAGTAACGGGACCCTATAGGGACAAGGTGCGGAAGGAGCTGGACGAGATGCTGAGGGAGAACATAATCGTCCCCTCTTCTAGTCCTTGGTCCTCTCCGATAGTCCTTGTGGACAAGCCTGATGGGAGCATTAGGTTTTGTGTCGATTACAGGAAATTAAACCGTGTAACCACTCCTGATGCCTACCCAATGCCCAGGCTAGACAACCTGATTGAAACCATAGGGGGTTGTCGGTTCATCTCATCATTGGACCTGGTAAAGGGATATTGGCAATTAAGAATTGATCCCAGGGATCAAGAAAAGACTGCCTTTTGCAGCCCTTTTTGGTCTCTATGAGTTTCGAGTCCTGAGCTTTGGTCTCAGAAATGCACCAGCCACATTCCAAAGGCTGATGGACCAGACCTTGGCAGGGCTCAGTGACTTTACAGTGGCCTACATTGACGACATAGGGATCTTCAGTAATACCTGGGAAGATCACCTGATACACCTGGAGTTAGTGCTGCAGAGGTTAAGTGCAGCAGGGCTAACAGTAAAGGCCAGCAAGTGTCAGCTGGGTAGCCCAGAAATAAAATACTTGGGTCACATGGTAGGGGGAGGAATGATAAAACCCCTGGAGGCCAAAATAGAAGCTGTTCGTGATTGGCCTAGACCCAACACCAAGAAAAAAATCAAATCATTTCTTGGGTTGGTGGGCTACTACAGAAAGTTCATCCCGAGGTTTAGCGAGATTGCGGCTCCGCTGACCGATCTGACGAGGAAGACGGCTGATGACCGCATCCCGTGGACCAGCGACTGTGAGGAGGCGTTCCAGAGGTTGAAGGAGGCGTTAATCAACTATCCTGTCCTGCGTGCTCCAGACTTCGACCGGGAGTTCATCATCTACACCGATGCGTCTAACAGCGGGGTAGGAGCAGTTCGGTGCCAGGAGGATGAGAATGGTGACCAGCATCCAGTGTCCTACCTGAGTAGGAAACTTCAAAAAGGTGAGAGACATTTGGCAACCGTGGAGAAGGAGTGTTTGGCCATAGTCTACGCGATCCAAAAGGCCAAGCCTTACATCTGGGGAAGACATTTTACTCTGTGTACTGACCATTCACCATTGCAATGGTTAAAGACAATGAAAACCCACAATAGCAAACTTATGAGGTGGGCTTTAAACCTACAGGACTATGACTTTGAAGTGAAGGTGGTCAGAGGGTCAGTGAACTGTGTTGCTGACGCCTTATCAAGAAGACCTGAAGATTGAAGACGGCGAAAGAACATGGACTATATGTGTATATAATGATGACAAAAAGTAAAATGTACCTGTTTTTGAATTGGTTTGTATGAATAAAGGTAAATTGATGTAATGTAGATGGTAAATGTTTAAATGCCTATTTGCTATGGGTTAACTTAGAATGTAAGTATAAGTAAGTATGGTATTGAATGTATAACTGTTGTTGTGTGTTTTATTCAGGTTGTTTTTTTGGTGAAAAGCACGTTAGCTTTCCCCCTACAAAACAACTTATAAAGAGGGGAGGTGTTACATACAGCACTGATGTTACCTGTCTGTCATGGGTTTGGAGGGAAAGTTCCATCCTATGGGGAGTGGAAGGCGGGACATCAGGAGGAGGGGCTGTACTGTATAAATATGTGACACTGAGAGACACTGTGAGACACTGGGTTGTGACGAAGCAGCAGCTGGGAAGAAGAAGCTGTTGTGGGAGTCTGTGTGTCAGACAGGGTACTACTGTGTGTCAGAGTACCAACCTGATAGGTTCAGGTGTCTGTTGGTTAGCCAGAACTGATAGGTTCAGGGTCTGTGCTTCAAGTTAAGGGTTCTGTGTGAACCAAACTGTGTGTATGTATGAGTGAGAATAAGCCACGTTACTTTATGTTATTCACCTGATTGTTTTATTTTTCCCTGTGTGTATTTAAATAAACCTTATTCTTTTTATTGTTTGAAAATCCATCCCTGGTCTGTGTGACTTCTTACAGGGAATGGTTGGTGGCAGCTTAGTGTAACTGTGTGACATATCCCAGTAGGTCTGGGTTTGTCACAAAAGGCACCAGAGGCAAGAGAGAAGTCAAAACCAGTCCAAAGTCAGGGCAACAACAAGCAGATGTCCGAGAGGTTCCAACTTTCACAAGCGGAAAAAAGGAACTGAGCCGTTGGCGGGCGGAGCATGCGCTATACAGGGCAACCTAAAATATTGTTACTTTTCTCCTACAGCTCTAGAAGATTCCGAGGGGCCCAGCACAAGTGCTGTTTAACCCATTAGTGTGGATTCATGGAGAACCACGTTGAAGAACCATTTTTCTCAGACAAATGTAATTTAAATGAGTGATTCCCAGCCTTGGGTAACTCAGGTGTTCTTGGACTGCAACTCCTAGAACCCCCCCCCCCAGCCAGCAGAGCTACTGGTGAAGGCTTTTGGAAGTTGCAGTCTAAGAATAGCTGGGTTACCCAAGGTTGAGGATGATTGCTTTAGACTGAATCCAGTAACAGCGTTTTCTGAAACCTAAAAATAGAGTGCCTTCAGAATCATAAGGCACAGATGTACTTGAGCAATTAATACAACAGGGCAAACAGCCAAGTGTCTTGGTGTTGGATTGTGGCTTCTTTAAATCTAAGCAAACACCTTATGTCTCAATGGTACACAGCCCAGACTTCTGGCCCCTTTTTAATAGATGCAGGAGAGTCTTGTATTTCTGCCAGTCTCAAAAGGGCTAGATATTCCATCCACAAGTCTTAGAGACTTACCTATAGAGTTCTGAGATGTCATACTGGTGTTTGTTGAAGTGTCTTTATTTGAGGTTGTGTGGGATCAGTAACGGGGAACAAAACACGGTAGTACGTAACTGCCATGGTCTCAGCCAGTGATGACAAAACATTGGGGCCGAGTGCCCAAACTGGGGGGGGGGGGGGGAGACACCCAGCAGGTGCCGGCAGAAGCAGAAGTGGTGGTAGAGGAAGTGGTGGTGGAAGGAGGGATCCCGGGCATGGAGGTGCCTCCAGACCCCACTCTGGATCGACTGCCAGCGCCAACTGCTCTGGATCCTGGCTTGCCACCTGTTTGGGTGCTAGCACTGCAGCTGCAGCCACCTCCTCAGGTTTGGCTGCCGGGGGTAGCAATCCAGCGACTTATGGCTTGCGTGGCAGCAGAGAGGGCTCTGTGTGTCAGCTGTGGCATGCGTACCATAGATTTGCCATCACTGGTCTAAGCTTTATCAAGACTGAACTCAAATGCATCATTCTATTGGGCTTTAAGAAAGAGAGTTGGTTCTCTTTTCCCATAAAGGTCTATTTTCCTTTTCACTTGAAAGTGGAGACAAGAACATAAAATTAAACTCTAAAAACTTCAGATGGTATATCTGTCCACATAACAATGTTGAAATAATGCAGCATTTTCTATGCTTGTTTTTGTTTATTTGTTTTGCACTGTGATTGCAATATTTGATTTCACCTTTCTTGTGCACATTTAGGACAGGGCAATAAAATGAGTATACATTTGTGAGGGGGGACATAGTGATTGGAACTGAAGGGGTTGAGAGATACAATCATAATTGATTTAGGGAAAATGAATCTGTTTTTTAGAATTTCTTTCTGTGACAGTAATGTCCAATACCACAGTTGCTTTGTTTCAATGAATGCTCTTTATTCCATGAACAAACCTGTAGTGTGAATATAGATTTGCCAACAATTTGAGGATTCTAGTACAGTAATTGTATTAATATTTACAAATATTTATTCCTGAATATGACAATGAGGAAGATGTGAATATATTTACTTTTACTCTCTTTATAGCTCAGTTGACGAACCGGGTAGGAAAAATAAATCATAATCCTTCCATAAGTGCAATGCAGATCTGATTGTGGGCGTGGTTCCCAGCAAAAGCCATGGGTCAGTGTTCAGCCAATAATAGTCAACTTTCGGGGACTGAATTTAAATATGTGGTGATTTGAATTAGCTTTCTCGGGCTTCTAAACACAGAGCAATTCTGTGTCTTTTTACTCTAGCACCAGCAATTTCTTATGTGTACTGGCAAATATTCTTAGCACAGAATATTGTAAAGACTATGTGTTCTGGGATAGAATTTTACAGAAGGAAGCTGTATCATAATCCATAATCTCATTCAGCGGAAGTATATTTTTAAATCTTAAGTAGTCCCATGGGCCCAACCAGATAGTCATAAGGTTCTGCTACAGTGGTGGCCTGCTTATACTTTTACATCAGCATGTAGCATACTTTATTTTATGGTCAAGCAAGTGCGTATGACTCCATTCTGGATTGAGATCTTCATAGGTGTATGGAATGATTAAACATTTTTTTCACTCCAATGTTTATATCAAACCCTGCCTTCTGCCTTATGGGGAGAAGAAGAAAATAAAGAACTCCATTGGGTTATGTGTATCTCCCACAGCCAAATTGGGTAGGAAACTACAGCAATACAAATGACAGAGCATGGCACCTATAACAGCTGTTTTCTAAACCTGTGTAGTGGTAGCTGGCAACTGGTGGCCTTCTAGATATTGATGAATTACTGTTTCTGTCAGCTGTCACCATTGGCTGGCCTAACTGTGGCTGATGGCAAGTTGGCAAGTGCAATCCAGCAACGTCTAGAGGGCTGTCAGTTGTCTTTTCTTCACCTATTGTGATTCCCCAGCACACACCACTCAGAGAGTGGTATATTGATGTTAACTGTATGTATAGAAGAAGCCCATCCACACCACAGCGATAGGGAAGTGCATTTGTGAGACACACTGCACATCCAAGGAAGTAACAGTATCTACTGTAGTGATTCTTAACTAGGTCTTTCTGGTGACATACCTCTTTGAGAATCTGATGAAAGTTATGAGCCCTCCTCTTAGCAAAAATGCATAGGACTTTTTGTGCAGTTTTTTTGGTACCCAGCTCATGAATCTCCAGGTAGGAACCCCTCCTATATTGCATGCACCACTGTAGTGCAAGCTGTAATAATCCTGTATGTGAGCATGGAGAAATTCTTGTATGCGAGAACATGAATTTTCTTTCAGCACTCACCCACAGTCTAAATGGATACCCATTACCAGATGCAAGATTTGTGAAGCAGACATGAAATCCTAATTTGGAATGCAGAAGCATTACTTTAAGACCTATGTTCTCAACTATATCTAGTGCTATATACCAAAGGAGTAGTCTAGCCCCCCCCCCCAATTTTTCAGTAACAGGAGATCTTTAATTTAACTCAGATTGACATGTCATGTTTGCAATGTGGTCTCTTTTTAAAAACTTGGAGAGCAAGCCAATGGGCATAAATCTTGCCATTTGGTTCATTTTTGGTAGGTTTGGTTTGCCCTATTTTCTGCCAGTCACCTGTGTTTTTAGTAATAGCAGTCCATCCCACCCTGTTGCATGCAGTCCACTCCTTTCTGGCACAGCGCTAGGGCTGCCCTAATGGTAACCCTAACTGATACAGAGCTGTTCTAGATACACGGAGGTGGCCTTTGATACCTGTATCTGATGCAGTGCTGACTCCTTGGAAGGGGGAAAAAATTTAAAGGGGGAAGGGGATTGTTGTGACCCATGAAGAACAAGGGGTATCAGTAGCTGAAAGGGGGAGAAATTGGACACACTAAAGTGCTGTCTGAATCCTTCTTACAGGAGAAGAAACATGTCCCATGTATATAGAAAGATCACAGAGTGAGATAAAATAGATCACATTGAAGGTAAGAGTCTTTTAAGCGCAAACTTGATCACTCAAACCATCCCTGTCTAGTTGTTCCTTAACATATTGTTATAAAAGGTGGTATCTACATTCATGGTAGACTTAGATATCTCACATATATAAGCTAGGCTTGTTGACTCATTCATTTTGGAAGGGACATGGGAGTCTGAAAAGGACTTTGGAGGAGTCAGAAGTACTACGGGTGCCCTGTTGAAAAGGAAGGTTGAAAAAGTATTTTTATTTATTTATTTATTTATTTATTTATTTGATTTTTACCCCGCCCCTCTAGACTCAGGGCGGCTTACAAAATAAAACAGAACAGTATAAAAATATATAAAATCATAAAATTACAATTACAATTTCAATTAAAACAATTAATTTAAAGAGAGGATTACCAAGATGGAATAGCAAAGAAAAGAAAAAAGGAGAAAGACTTAATTGACTGGAGGCAAGGCCTGCTTGAATAACCAAGTTTTTAACTGGCTTTTAAAAACACCCAGCGAGGGTGCCAGCTGAATTTCTGTTGGAAGGGCATTCCACAGCCGAGGAGCCACCGCCGAGAAGGCCCGGTTTCTTGTTTTTTCCCTCCGGGCCTCTCTCGGCATCAGACGCCTCAGCCGCCCCTGCTGGCTATGTCAGGTGATTCGGATAGATCTGGGTGGGAGAAGACGGTCTGCCAAATATTGAGGTCCCAAACCGTTTAGGGCTTTATAACTGATCATTAGCACTTTGAAGTCAACGCGGAAACGGATGGGCAGCCAGTGCAAAGCAGCCAGAGTGGGGGAGATATGTTGGTCTTTTCTCGCCCCACTAAGAAGCCTGGCTGCCGCATTCTGGGCCATCTTAAGTTTCCGCATCAGCCTCAAAGGCAGCCCCACGTAGAGTGTGTTACAATGGTCTAATCTCGAGATTACGAGCGCATGGACTAGAGTAGTGAGGGCCCCCCGATCAAGATATGGTCGCAGCTGGGCAATCCGCCATAGATGAAAATAGGCGGAGTGGACCACGGACGCCACCTGGGTTTCCATGGTAAGCGCCGGGTCCAGATGTATTCCCAAGCTGCGGACCTCAGTCTTTGCGGCAAGGGTCGTCCCTCCAAAGGAGAGGGAGTCACCTATGCCGCTGACGGAAGGGCCGCCCACCCTCAAGACCTCCGTCTTGTCCAGGTTCAGCCTCAATCCATTTGACTGCATCCATTCCAATACAGTCTCCAGGCAGCGCTGGAGGGACCGGACGGCATCCACTGAAGTTGGTGTAAAGGAGATGTAGAGCTGTGTGTCAGCGTACTGATGACACGATGCCCCACACCCCCTGATGACCCCACCCAGCGGCCTCATTTAGATATTAAACAGCATTGGGGAGATGATCGACCCCTGTGGAACCCCACAATTGAGATTCCACGGGGCCGAGACCCTCTCCCCAAGCTGTACTCTCTGGGGGCGGTCCTCCAGGAAGAAGCGGAGCCAGACAAGTGCCAGGCCACCGACTCCCAACTCGGAGAGCCTCCCCAGGAGGATACCATGGTCGACGGTATCAAAGGCAGTTGAGATGTCGAGGAGGACCAACAAGGACATGATGCCCCCATCGGCCTCCCTCAACAGGTCATCCAACAGTGCGACCAGTGCCCGACTGAAATGGGTCCAGAGGATTGGTTTCGTCCAAGAGCGCCTGAAGCTGATCTGCCACCACCCTCTCAACCACTTTGCTGAGGAAGGAAACATTGGCAACGGACCTATAATTGCCAATTTTGTCCGCCACCAAATTTGGTTTCTTCCTAATGGACCTAATGAGTGTCTCCTTGAGGGCGAGGGGGACCTTGCCGTCCTGGAGAGACTCATTAATTATTGCAGTGGCCCATTCCGTTGTTACCGGCCTGGCCGCTTTGATTAGCCAGGCTGGGCAAGGGTTGAGAGAAGAGGTGGTGGTCCGACAGCGATCAAGCGCCTTGCCTACCAAATCTGGTGTTACAGGCTGAAAGGAGTCGAGAATAACCGGGCAGGACGGAGCGCTGGACATCTCTGCTTGATCCATTGTGTTTAAAAAAGGAGAAAGGTCACGGCGGATGGCCTCCACTTTGGATTTAAAAAACGCTGCAAATTGGTCAGGTGAGATGCTAGTGGGAGGCCTTTCACCCTGACCAATTCCGGATAGATCGCGAACTATACGGAAAAGTTCCGCCTGCTGGTTGGAAGCTTCGCTTATCCGGTCAGCGAGGTAAGATCTTCTAGCAGCCTTTACCTTGGCTAGGTAACGGTTAGTTGCGATCCTGACAGCTATCTTACTATAGTCCGTCGGTTTCTTTCTCCAAGCGCACTCTAGCCGTCTCCTTATTCGCTTCATCGCTCGTAGATCCTGACTATACCAGGGTCCTGGCTGAGCTCTGCTCCTGAGAGGGCGTTTGGGTGCGATCGTGTCAACAGCCCTAGTAGCGGCGGAGAACCAACCATCGACCAGAGCTTCGACAGGAGCGCCAGACAGTTCTGCTGGAATCCCTCTCATAATATCCTGAAAATCAATTGGATCCAGTAACCTTCGAGGGCGGACCATCAAAATAGATCCATGCTCCCTCCGAGGGGAGAGCGCCATTGCGAGGTTACATTTTATTAGGTAATGGTCTGACCATGACAAAGGGACTGACATGAGGTCAGTCACCATCAGACCATGCTCATTAAAGTCGAGCATATGGCCACCCATGTGCGTGGGGCCGTTGACATGTTGGGATAAGTTCAAGGAAGCCATGGCTTCCAAGAACTCAAGAGCTGGACCGGATACCTCTGCCTCCTCATGGATGTTGAAGTCACCCAGGACCAGAAGTTTCGGGGACTCCAACAGTGCCGCGGAGACGAAGTCCGCCAGCTCCGGTAGGGAGGTGGCTGGGTCACGGGGAGCGCGGTAACCCAGCAAGATCCCAATACCATCCCTAGCCCCAATCCGCACATGAAGGGCCTCCAGACCTGGCTTCACAACCGAGGAGCGCCTAGTAACCTCTAATGATTTTCTATAAACAATGGCAACTCCTCCCCCCCGCCCCTCCAGTCTGCCCTGGTCCTGGACTGCATAACCTGGAGGGCAGGAAAGGGTCAGAGGAACCCCTCCTTCTCCACCCATCCAGGTCTCAGTTATGCATGCCAGGTCTGCATCCTCCTCCAGAATAAGGTCTTGAATAAGCTGGGATTTATTGGATGCAGACCTGGCGTTCAACAGGACCAGGCTCAGAGTAGAGGGCCAGCTAGACTGCCTACCTCGATACTGGGAGTTGGTCAAGTAGAGTGTCATCCCATAATGATCGGTTGGCCATTCTGTGTTGTCATGCCTCACCTAAACATGGAGTAGAGCTTTGTTTTAAATTGTGTCAAATGGGAAATAATCTTTTATCACAAAGCAAAATATTTTAGTATTGGTAAATGAACAACTCACTACTCCCAACAAACAAATTTATTAAATACCGAAATCGATAACTGTCTTGACTACTGATGTGCACATTAAAAGATAAATGTATTGGTGTGTCATTGATATGTTCATATCCCCCCCACAATGTACATCCAAGTGCTTAATGTTGTAGGTCACATTGCAACAGGCACAGAAACTGCTGAGTACTACAAATATTTATGGCAATATATAACCTGATGACATTTCCTGCCTTCAGGACACACATGATTTGAGTTTCCCTGCTTTCATAGACCATATGATTAATCATATTCTTTCACTAATAAAAAGGAGAGTTGGTATAAGCAGTTTTCACAAACAAAAATCTAAGTTAAGGTCAAGTATATATGGAATAATGTGTGAATGATTAATTCTCAGACACGTGATTTCATAAAATTGAAATATATTTCAGATTGAAAATCCCTTGTGGAAGTAACACTCACCTTTTGATAACCAAGTACACATAACCTTCAGTACAGACGGTTAGAAATAAAGTACATCGTGTTTGGGGATGAGAATATTTTGCAACTGAAACTGTGCCAACTGTTTCCTGGGTTGTAATTATGTAAGGGCTGTATCTGGGATCTGCCTTCTGCTGGGTTAACCGCTCTATTTGCAGAAAGTGCCTCTACCCATTTTTCAGGGTGCTCTGTTTTATTTATACCCGAGGTTCAGCCCCTTCAGCAGGGATTCTCATCCCTTGGTGTAGCATTTTCAGGGGTCTGGAGGAAGGTGGAAAACCACCTCTTGAAACCTCACTTGCATACACCCAAATCTGGCTCAAGGCTAGCGTTAATATCCATAATGATCTCTTTATAATCCTGGTGCCAGAAAAATAATACAGTACAAGGTTTTCAATACTTAAAAACACCATTAATATCAACTACCCTTGTGATATTAGTAATGGTCCAAACAAAGCTTCACTCTCCACTGAAATTAATAAACTAAAAACCTGGGGTGGCTCTATCTGTAACTAAAATATTATCTGAATCATTCTGTCACTAATTTCTAAAAGTAGTGGCTGTCATGATAGATGTCAAATATATTCTATGAGAATATTGACACATGAAATTAAATAACCTATAGCAGTGGTCCCCAACCTTGGGCCTCCAGATGTTCTTGGACTTCAACTCCCAGAAATCCTGGCCAGCAGAGGTGGTGGTGAAGGCTTCTGGGAGTTGCAGTCCAAGAACATCTGGGGGCCCAAGGATGGGGACCACTGACCTATAGTGTTCTGAGAACATGAGGGTATCTCAGGCTAAAGAGTCGTCTGCTTCCCCATCAGTTTTTTTGCAATGCAGGGGTGCTCCTCTTCTGCAGATAGAAGTAGGAAAAAACAGGGGTTCCACAAGGTACTTACCAAAGGTGGAGTATAAGAAAAATAATTTGTGTAATTTGCATCATACAGGTCCAGACAAGGACGATCCTACTGTATGTTTGTTTGAGTGGATACCCCTTTCAGGTAAGGACCCACTTCATGCAGGTATTTTGTAATTTGTTGGCTGCTCTCCATAGCCTTCCTTTTAGAGTGGCTAATTAGTTGCTTCCTGTTCAGTCCCTGGCTACACCATTACAAAATTGCCCTTAATTAGTTCCTCTTCTTCAGAGGTGGGAGGTTTTAAGGGTAGCTTTCCTTCTTGTAGCCAGAACAGCTCTTTCTTCATGTTATATTTGTGTGCGTGGAATAGTGAGATGTAATATTTAAAGAAATTATTGAACAATTTATCTTGCTTCAAGGTTGAAAACTATGCTTAGAACCTTCCCCAACTCCTACGGAACAGAAACTGGCTCACTCAGGATTGCACTGGCCACAGCAATTAAGCAGAAAGCCACCACTTCTAAAGAAGGAGGCAAAGGACGTGTGTCTCCTTGGAGGGACTGTAGTAAAGCACTTCTGAGTACTTTCTTCCAAGAAAACCGTAAGTCAGAATTGACAGCATGTACAATACATGGATGTGGTGGCGCTGCGGGCCAAACCGCAAAAGCCTGTCCTGCAGGGTCAGAAGACCAGCAGTCGTAAGATCGAATCCACGTGACGGAGTGAGCACCTGTCGCTTGTCCCAGCTCCTGCCACCTAGCAGTTTGAAAGCATGTAAAATGGGAGTAGATAAATAGGTACTACCACGATGAGAAGGTAAAACTGTAAAATACTGTACAGTTTGATTTGCACAGATTGTTCCAGAACATTCTCTGAAGTACAACCTATGTGAGACAGAGAACTCAACTAGGATGGTTATTTCATCAATCAATTTCTTAAAGAATCTACAACAAAATGTAACAGAAACCACTTGTACTTTGTTCTTTTCATGAGAAGGTAAAACAGCGTTCCCTAGTCACGCTAGCCACGTGACAACGGAAAGTGTCTTCGGACAAGTGCTGGCTCTACGGCTTGAAAAATGGGACGAGCACCGCCCCCTAGAGTTGGAGTAAAAATGTCAAGGGGAACTTTTTTTTAAACAATACAATAGCTCTGAAAAGACTCAGGCATTGATTTATACCAGAGCTCTGAAATGAAGGCTTTCATAGCTGGGGAGTCTATGACATATGAGTGTGTGTCCACGTGCACACGCTAAGTGTGCTAGTAGGAAAATGGTGTGTGTGTTTACAGAAGAGGGAAGAAGGTGGATTTGGCCATTGCCATATGTGATTCTTAGGGGCCGAAAGGTTGCTCACACTTCCCTACTAATGCCCGCAAAAACCAGTCCTGGAGAGCTGGAAAACCCTCCCAAACTGTTTGTTTGTTTGTTTGTTTGTTTGTTTGTTTTGGTCCACAGGACTAAGGAAGGGAGCAGACTGGGAGCATGTTCTGTTGTAATCACCAGCACAACACTGGGTCTAGCACTGAGAATCTGAAAGGCTGCTGGTTGCTTACCCTTAGTTTAGTATAATTTATTGTGGACCAGACACGATAGTCAGTTGCATATACAAGTGAAGCTGATGTTTGCTTGCAAGCACTTCTCCACTAATGGGAGCCATGAAACAGGATCTTAAGAGAAGCTCAATAAACAAATGATTTCTCTCTTGGAGATGTTTTTTTTCATTGTCTGTGTTTATTTCCCATTCTTATACTGTGCTCTAGTGTATGGGAAAGATGAACTGCAAGGCTAATGCACTTAGCATACCATGCGTTGGACTCTGAATGTTGCACAGGAAGCCATAGCTCAAGGAGAGACACTGGCATTAAAAGGTCATTAGAAAAAGAAAACCATTTGGAAATTAGTAACCAGTTAATAGATTAATTCTTATCTGTTGCCCTTAAAAGTTCACCTTCAAAAACATGCGCCATAGTTTCCTTGGCAAAAGCAGCCTTTAATTGTCACATGTACAAAAACATGGATTGCAGTTTTTTTTTCTGCAAACAGATTTCACAGATAGCGGCATTTATATAAAGCAGGGTTATTATGCAAGCTGTTCTTATTAAACACATGGCTATGCAGAGCCTGAGGGGTGAGCCAGTGTATATCTCTGTGCACACACAAACTGTTGTTGTTTACTTCAGCTATATTACTTTCAGCTCTGCCTTGATGCTAATCAGCAAACACTTTTAAATTTCTATTGTATTTAGATTGATTAGCATGCAGAAGAGCAACATCTCAGCAGATTGTTCTTCAGTTTTGCTTTTTTGTTTCTGGAATCCCAGACTTTACAATTCCCACTGCACGAGTGAACCCTTAAACCTAGGGCCCTTGTTATAAAAAGACAACCACAGATGTTGGTGGTGCAACTGGATATGGCATTCACTCCGTGTCAACCAGTTAAAAGAGACTTAATATTGTTCTTTATTATTAACCCAGCAGGCCAATGGGAAATGGACTATAGGATTCGTAGTCCAAAATATTTGGATGGCCAAAGGTTTCCCAGCCTGGCTGCAGATGCTTTATCCATTGATCGAGGCTGGCAGGACAACATCTGGCTCAAGACTGTGCATGGCATTTGGGAAGGTTCAAAAGGATTCAAGATGTACACGTTAATAGCTGGGTTAATAATCATGAGCCAGCCTCTGTGTGGTTAGCAGAGAATTTTAGTACATTGCTCACTTAATTTGCACCTTCATAAAAATGTATTCAGAGTTCAAAGAAGACTGGAGAATAAAGCAACCACATTGTCAAATAGATTTGTTCTTTTAAACCCACAGCTCTCTGTTTCTTTAGCTTGTCAGTATTTGTGACATACACAGACATTATTGTACGCAGCAGGATTTGGACAGAATAAAGCCATGAAAATAATAATTTTTGTACACTCTCAGGAAAGGAAGGGTTTGTTGGCTTTGCTTCGTGTGAGTTACTTGCACGTCCCTTCCCCATATAAATACTGAGATGCTTCCTATAAAAGATGCAGCCTGGGGCATATGTCATAAAACTTACAGTGCAATTAAATGGGCAGTTTGTGTTTGAAATGAAATGGGTCTGTTGCCTGGAATTTGAATTAAACCAAGCGAAAGCACCCACAGCCTGCATGCTTCTTTATTCAGTGTAGTTCTTCTGAGCCAGCACTTCTCAGGGCAGAAAGAGACGTTAGAGACTGCCAGTAATTAGAGCTGAAAGCGTATTAATGGCGCAGAGAGGCAGGCGACACAATCTTTCCCTGTTTGTGAAATCAACTGTCAAAGGAATCCTATGTTTAAATCCTGAAGAACAAAGCAAGCTAATCTGCATAACTACAGCAGTGAGGGAAGCTCATGCTGTGGTATTCAGTTACAGAGTAATTACTGAGTGCTCATAAGAGATATTGCTTCTATTAGTTAAGAATTTTCTTCTTTCAGTTACTGTTTCAGTTGAGTTGACGGATGAAAGCCAAGCAAGAAAGAAATCAAGATTTGGCCTGCCTTCAAAACCAAGTGGTTCACAGTTTGATTTATGTCATTTCATTGCCATGGAGGTCACTTGGCTGGGCTCTCAGCCTGAAGGCAGGGAAGCAACAAAATGCCATTTTCTTACCACAGGCAAGAAGCTGCCTTGTTCTGAATATGTATTTTGGTCTTTTCTTGTCAGGGTCCTCCAGGTTCTCGTGCAGAGGCCATAAGCAAAGCCATGCTGTGCTGGACCCAATCAAAGGTCTTTCTAGCCCAGTGGTTGGCTTCCTGCCGTGGCCAGCCAGAGACCTTTGAGAAAGCCACAAGCAGATGGGCAGTTCAGAAGCCCTCTCCCACTTAGGTTCTTGAGCGAAGAGTACTCAGGGGGATACTGCCTTTGATACTGGATGGAAAATAAAAAGCTAAGTTGAGTAAAAGCTGTTGATAACATCCCATCCATTGATTTATCACATGCCTTTTTGAGATGTTCAGATTGCCAGCCATGGCATCTTGTAGTAGCGTACTCTATCCTTAGCTCAGCAGTCTGTGAAGAAGTATTTTCTGTCCTTTGTCCTGTATCTCCCATTATAGAATCAACAAGAAGTAACCTCTCTTTGCACATCTTGCATAATTATATATACCTCTACCATGTTTTCTCTCATTCACTTGTTAAAAATTTAAGAGAAAAAAGCACTTTCCAAGTCTGGTAGCAACTCCTAGTGCATGTTGCCGCAGTAATCTGTTTATTCTGGAAGGTCCTTGGTGTTTTTTGGTGGTGGTAGGGAAGTGCATAAACCCTTGTGCACAATTTAAAATTGTGCAGAACTAAAATAGGTATGATTGAAAACAAGTATCTAAAAGCTCACGCTGAAATAAATTTGATGGTCTTTTTAAATGTCACAATATCTTTGTGTTTCTATTATATCTGTTGATGAATGTAGTTCCTAGGACCTCATGTGATAATAATTAGTTATTCATTAATAAGCTGCAGGGCTATTTGTTGATATAACTGAAATTCAGTAATTTTTCATTATATTGCACACAGGTTTGTGTCATCAAGTTGCTTTCAACTTACAGTAAGCCTCATAAGATTTTTTAGATGTTCCAGAAATGGTTTACAATTGCTATCCACTCCCAGGTTTTTTAAGTCCTTGCCATACATATGATACTGTACATAATACCCACAACACCACACTTTCCTTCATACCATGTTGTCTCTTAGATAACTTATGAGTATCTCTGGTCTCACAAAAGAGCACAGACTCCCAGGGATGTTGGCAAGTCTTTGGGTCCAAGACCCGGGTCCAGGTCTTTAGTACCAAGTTCCAAATCCTTGGTACCAAGTCCCGAGTCCCAATCCCCAATCCCTATTAAAAACAAACTTTTCCCCCTAGAAAAAAGAGAGGGGTGGGTGGGTTCTGAGTGGCAAGTTCAGTTTGAGTCATTTTTTTTAAAAAAAAAAGCTAAGTCAAGTCCAAGTCAAGTCCCTGGTGTGACTTAAGTCCAACTTGACAGTGAGTCCGATGATCAAGTCCCCACCATGCAAACTTCTACTGATGGAGGATATAGCAGGGATCTCCTCAGACTGAAGAAGCTACTTGGATGAGTAGTGAAATATTTCATCCTAATAAGAAAGAAGTCCAGTTGCCCTGACTCAGCTTCCACTGGATGACTGAGAATCTTCAGAGAGAGGTCTCCTGCCTTGGGCAGGGGGTTGGACTAGAAGACCTCCAAGGGCCCTTCCAACCCTATGACAATTCTATGATTATATGATATACTCTTTGTTAATTGTTGTGCTCCTCTTTGTTAGTTGACATGTGAATTATGGGTATACAAAATGGCAATGATATTTTTCTTTCAAAGCTCCTCCCTCGATATGGCCAAATACTGTACAGTTTGATTTGCACAGATTGTTCCAGAACATCCTCTGAAGTACAACCTATGTGAGACAGAGAAATCAACTAGGATGGTTATTTCATCAATCAATTTCTTAAAGAATCTACAACAAAATGTAACAGAAACCAGTTATGAAGTTACAGAAGCTGGTTTCACACTGACCAATACCTGCGGTTTGACTCTCATCACCCATTGCAACACAAATTAAGGGTCATCAGGACGCTAAACCACAGAGCAAGAAACATCCCCACCTCCACAGAAACCAGGAACAAGGAAGATGGACATCTGAGGACAGCCCTTAAGGCCTGTGGATATCCAAAATGGGCCTTTAACAAGGCAATGTTCCAACCCAGGAGGAAAATGGAACAGTCTGAGAACCAGAGCTGACAGAAGAACCTGGTCATTCCTTATATGGTGGGTGTGTCTGAAAAGCTTAAAAAGATTTTTGAGAAACACCATATACCCATGTACTTCAAACCCACAAACACACTAAGGCAGAGACTTGTCCACCCAAAAGACCAGACAGCAAAACACAACAAGAGCAATACGGTATATGCAGAGCAATGCAAAGAGGAGTGTTCCGAGCTCTACATTGGAGCAATCAAACAGCCACTAAACAGGAGAATGGCCGAACACAGGAGGGACAATGGCTCAGGACCACAATCAGCAGTGTTCCTTCATTTGATCGCTCATTTGATCACCAAGATGTACTCATTGTGGATGAAGAAGACAGGTGGTTTGAGAGAGGGGTCAGGGAGGCCACACATGGGCATACAGAAAATCCCTCACTTAACAGGGGTGGAAGCCTTAGATACAATTGGTCTCCTATTTATCATGCTGCCCTTTCATCCTTCCCCAGAAAGATTAGGACCACACCCCACCAGAAAGACCATTGTTAACAACCCTTAATGACCCATGACAATGGATGGAGAAGGACTGCAGAAGTGGGATTTTCCCTCAGCCCCAGTCCTTTGTCATTTTAAGGAGTCCAGGGGGAAGTGAAACCAAGGTGGAGGATATATCAGGGGTCTCCTACCAACTCTCCTCAGACTGAAGAAACTACTTGGATGAACAGCAAAGCATTTCAGCCTAATAAGAAAGAACTCCAGTTGCCATGACTCGACTTCAAGATAATTAGCGAAGAGGAATCTTTACAAAGGAAAAGAAATATGTTGCTACACAATGAAATAGTTTTTCTCCTTCAATAAAAATAAATCTACTTAACCACAAGCAAAATAAGTCCCCTGAAATAAATAAAAAATCTTAAGCCAACACTAATGTAAACCCTATTGATTCAGTGGTCGTACATGGGATAAAACTGAATTTAGGCTCAAATACCCTCTCTCTGTGTATATTATATGTGAATATATGTGCACATATACACCTGTGTTGGTGTGACAATGGCTTTTTTATTATCCATTTATTATGAACACTGAAGACCTAGAAAGAAATGATAAAAGGATGATAGACTCCTTTGAAGGGAATCCTATGTTGAAGACCCTGCAGTTCTAGAAAGTGAAGGGAAAACTGCTCTGAAAGTCCTAGGAAGATGTAAATCACCAGGGTAGATGGATACTGATAGAACTGTTTCAAGCCACAGAAACTACAAGTTTCAAAATCCTAACAAAAATATGCCCAAAAATATGAAAAATAAAACAATGCCCCACAGACTGGCAACATTCAATATACAACCTAATCCATAAGAAAGGAGATGGCAAGGGCTGCAGTAACAAGGGGACATCACTCTGATTTCCCATGTCAGCAAAGTGATGCTCAGAGCATTGTAACAATGGCCTTTACCTTGTATGGAGGGAGAAATGCCTGATGTTCAAGCTGGGTTCCAAAAAGGAAGAGGCAGTCAAGATCATATTGCAAATATTTGCTGGCTACTGGAGCACACCAAAGAATTTCGGAAGAGATTAGTCTATGTATTATGAACTACAGCAAAGCCTTTGACTGTGTGGATTGTGAGTAACTACGGGTTTTTCTGAAAGAAATGGGTGTGCCTCAACACTTGATTGTCCTATGCATAACCTTTATTGTGGACAAGAAGCTACAGTTAGAAAAGAATATGGAGATTCAGCTTCCTTATCCAAACGGAGACTGTATCTAAGAAATCAGAAGAAGACTGAGACTTTGAAGGGCAGCAGTGAAGGAATTAGAAAAGTTCATCAAGTGAAAAGATGTGTCACTCGAGACAACCAAGATCAGCCACACTCTTGTACTCCCAAGCACTATACTGTAGTATTTATGGGTATGAAAGCTGGACAGTAAAGAAAGCTGACAGGGAAAAACTTGATTAATTTGAAATATGGTGCTGGATAAGAGCTTTGCAGATACTGTGCACTGCCAGAAAGATGAACAAATGTGTCCTAGATCAAATCAAGCCTGAAATATCTCAGGAGGTAGGATGAAACGGAGGCTGTCCAACTTTGGTCACATCAGTAGAAGGCAAGATACTCTAGAAAAGACAATAATGCTGGGAAACGTTCTGGGTATCAGGAAAAGAGGACGATCAACTAAGAGATGGGTCAACTCTTTAAAGGAAGCCACCGACTTGAGTCTCCAAGAGCTGAGCAGGGCTGCTGAGGACAGGATATTTTGGAGATCCCTCCTTCATAGGGTTGCCATAAGTCGGAGGTGACTTGATGGCACGCATGAACAACAACATATACAGGTTTCTTTCCATTTCATGCTGCAGTTCTGCATACAGAGAGACATACAGTATTTATGAAGAGGTCCTATTGAGCTCAATGTGGCTTACACCAGAATAGACATAGGACTGCACAATGGCTTTTGTGCATCCCTATGTCTTCTTGTTCAGAACAATGTAACTCCTAGTGATAAACTCCATGAGATACTAGGCTCTTTCTTCCTGGCCAGAGAGAGCATCTCTTGTCTCACCCCGGATCTTTCCTCGACTGTGTTGGCTGCTATCTTCACACAATGGTGGTGTTCTTTCCTTCCTAATTAATGAAACCCAACTGCAGGGAGCTATATGAATGGCATTTTTAAAGCAATGGTGCCAGCTAGTGGCAGAGAGATGATATACAGAGCTGCAATCAGAGGTTTGACATTTATGTAAGGATACAGTACATTTTTATTTGTGTCATGATAATGTGACATTAAGTTTTATTTGTCAGCTATCACTACATGGTAACTGGGGGGGGGCAGCAAAATAAAACCTGACAGCTGCCATCTTTTTTTCATTCTTTTTGGCAACGGGATTTAATTGGGGATTATTTATTTGAAAATCTTCATGCCATTATTGATGGAGAGATTGCTCCATCCATCAGGCCATTTACTGGTGAGGTCTTTTCATTTCTGGTTTTACGTCTGTGGACACAGCTTGCTGTATATATTCCAAACATGTAAGTACTGAAGCACTTCATGAGATAGATGGCATTTCTTGGAAAATGCAGTAAGTTTTAACACAGTGGCTTTTTAGAAAGTCATTGAGAATATTTCCTCTGTGAGAGTGTATCTATCCCATCTCTCGAACTGATTCACTTGTGAACATCAGGGAAGCTATAAAATGGCTAATAAAATGGAAATGTCTGCAGTGGCTTTTATTTTATTTTATTTTAGATAGTACATTGAGTACAAATAAGGATCCCAGGTTTCAAAGGGAAGAAAAGGGCTTTCTCCCCCTTGTCCAATGTTTGCATACAAATCAGTATTTAGGCTGACTTTGAGGGGTGATTTCCAGGAAGACTGAAGTTACACGGCAGTTATTATGTGTGTGAAGAACAAGGAGTCATCGGCAGGTCATCGTTTCTCGTTTAATTAAGCAATAACTGATCTTAGAGGAGCTGCGGAGAGCCCTCGAATACTAATAAATAAAACGAGGGATGAAGGCATTTCTTTTGTTAACTAGTGGGAGCTGTTTATAACTCTATTACTGGCTGGAATCAATTATCATTACTGATACATACTCTGGAAATAATTTATAACTTAAAGTAGAGGGAAAGCTGTACAGCAGAACTTTTCTTTAAATGTCAGATGTACCTATGAAGGTCAGTTGTCAAGAATAGGGACACCCCGGCTGCAATAACATTTTGCAAAGACAAGATTGAGTGGTCCTGACAGCAAACCAGCAAACAGAGCATCGGCACCCTCCTTTTGCTTATCCAATAATAATAATAATAATAATAATAATAATAATAATAATAATAATAATAATAATAATAATAATAATATAGGGCTGCGACAGGAACACTCTGTGGCGTTTTTGTGAGAATAACACACAGACATACACACTCACACAGCGGCTGGGGGAAGACGGCTACTGAGAACCACAGGCCCCTTGGCGTCTGTGGTGGCACAGTGGAGGTAGAGGCAGAGGGAAGAAAAACTCTTCAAGTGGATGAAAGAGCAGATTTAACATTTCATGAGAGATTCTGCCATTTTTTTTTAAAGAATATGTTTAAAGTCAGCCTTCCACAACCTGGCACACTTCAGATGTGTTGGATGACGTTTCCCGTTACCCCCACGCACAGACTGTGATGGTGGCAGTTGTAGTCCAACCCATATGGAAAGGCTGCTTTAGATGTTCTGGAAACATTGGTTTCAATCTGTGCTAGATGGCGATGGAGGGCATAGCAAGCCTGAGCATTTGTCGCCATACAATTATAAGATCCACCACTTTTTCGTACTTAAAAATGCCCGTTGTACAGCTGTGAAATCTAGAGAGTACTGGCTCCCATAAGAATTTCGCTTGGGCAGGCTAGATCGAAGCCCTATATCTGACCACAATGGACTCGACATGTCCTTCACCAAAAGGGGGTAGATCCTCTGAGGTAGCTATGTATGGGGAAGATCTGTTCAGCCTGGCTGCTTCGTTTCACCTGAGGAAATTTCTGAAGGGGGAAAGTTACTGTCAGGATTATTCCCACCAGGAACTGTAAAGCAAAAAACCCTGAAGCGGGGCTTTCTGAGGTCATAGTAGACGCGCAGTCAGCTTTCAGTCTGCTCCGTCCTCCTGACGGAGAAGCCAAGATTGGGCTGCTAGCGACACCATCCTGGAGCTGACACAGAGATGACAAAACGCTACTTTTCAGATTCAGACACCACGTTCTGGACACAATGAGTACAGTATTCTAGGCTATTTTCCATATTGAGGGATGCACAGTACTAACACTGACTCAGGGATGTTTTGGAACCATGGTGGAAAAAAGCAATTCCCCAATCTTTGCCGTAGCTTCCCCTTCCCGTGCTGCCAGTGTGAGAGTGGTTTGAAATGAACACATGGGCTAGTTTGTGTCATCTGGAAAACCCTTCCCAACACCTTCCACCCTTGGCTGAGCCAGCTGCCAGGGCATTAAGAGGCGGTCAACCAGCTGCGTCCCTTCTTCCTAACCCTACTTTGGGTTGCACCTGAACGCTCCCGACAAGAGTTTGATGTTAGCCAGGATTATTCCCCTTTCATAGACGTTGGGGACTGAAAGCTCTTAATTGCCCACCCAATTCACGGGCGCATAGGGTTTGGCGGGCCGTCAGTCTGTCCATCAGGGAAGGGTATGTTGGGTGCCGTGTGTGGCCCTGAACTCTTTTAAATCCTTCAGCCATTCAGGGGAAAGCACCCCTAGTGCTGTCACATGTATTTCCGGAGCAGGGAAGACTTTGTGAGAAAAGCAAGGAATGACTGAACAGGGTATGAGAGAGAACGGCCACATCCCATGGCAGAAGAGTGCCGTTGCCAGAGCTTCCTATGGATCTTTCCATTAAAAGACGCAACTCAGTCTGGTGGTTTCTGCACATCTGCTAGGAAGTAGCTGCAGATGGTTGGACTCATTAGCTGACAGAACTCCTAGCGAACATCATCAAAGAGGACTGGGACCTCAGCGGACTAACAGCAAAGCCTGCCTCCTGTTCAATATCATTACATTTCCTCTAGAGTAAGACCCTTAACAGGTTCTATGGCACCCAAGACATATTTTTAAATGCAGCCACAGCATAACCCAGCTTTATGCAACTAGCAGATGGGGCAAAGTTAAACAGCGGGAACACCTCACCTTTATAAATGCCTCCATGTCCAACTTGCAGTATATTTTAATCTTCCCCCCTTTTTCTTTTCAAGCCTTTGTAATTTACCCTCACAATTGGGTGGGTTTATAACTGTGGGAGGCTGCTTTGCACCAGGGTAGCAGGTTAGCTTAGGCAAAAGAGGAAATGTTTGCATTTTGATGCAAATACTGTAACAGCCCACTCCTTATTGCCTTTTATGGGAGAGTGAGGTTAAAATGATGTGGCCCAGGTATTTGTCAGGTAACTTCTTTAGGGAGCCCAGAAGAGGGCGCTCACATGTTGTTTTCTCACTTGCAGGTTTGGGTCAAGTGTTCACTCTCTGGCTTGTTTGCAAAAACGTTGGAAGTGTAGGCTTGCTGTACTTCAAAGACATGTTTTTTAGGCATTTGCATCCAGCTATTTTAAACCTTTACTTGCAGACACGCCTTTGCAGACTAAGCACGCTTTCCAACCCTGGTTGCATTATTAAGAATTATGCAGTTGATCCTTTAATTAGTTTCAGCGGGGCTATAGAAATAAATAGGCTTTTTTCTAAAAGAGCTGATGGAAATGTAGTTCATTATTTCCCTTAAATAAGGAATGAATCATAATAGTAGTTACAAATGGCTTTGAAAAGGCTGAACTGGCGACTACTGACATCTTTGATAGGGCTTCTATCTCTGGCGGCTTGGCACACAAGCGACAGCCTACAGATTTAAGAGGCAAATTGAAACCACAGAAAAGGTGTAATACGCACCATCCTGGCATTGACTGATATTGCAGTCAGTATAATACAGCCCTGTTCCTCTAACCCCATTCATGAGCTCAGGGTTTCCCCTGTGCTTACTTTTTTAAAATTTAAATGAGGCATTTCTGTACTGAAATCAGTATGACTGATAGCATGAATAGCTAGTGTCTCTTTCTTTTGAGATAGTGCATGTGTTGAAGGCAGAAATGAAGTAAAATGTACTTCCAAGGAATTTTCCAATTGATTTGATGGCCACACAGAAAGGTGGATTCATAATCATATTTCGTTCGTTCATTCATTCATTCATTCATTCATTCATTCATTCATTCATTCATTCATTCATTGCAAACTTGCACATTCAATTAGCTGAAAAATCACTTTGGGTCCTTCCCTATAATTTCCTTCCCACAGAGCTGTTGACCATGGAGACTGGTGTTTCCCACATTTGATCCTCATTGCATTGATTGGAGCGGCACGTCTCCCGTCATGGCCTTGCTGTGTTTTTTTTTCCCCTCCAGGAAGGATAAGCTACAACTCCCCAAACCTGAGATGGAGGAGAAACCGCTGGATCCTGCACACACACACACACACACAGAGACAGCCCAGTGAAACAGCTTCCCCCTGGGCTGTTTGCATGAAAATGACATGGACAAAATTTCCTGCAGTAATTTTGACTTTTGCTACTTAACATATATTTTCTGTTAAGAAAAAAGGTAAAAGAAACAGTAGACAAAGACATGGGTTACTCATGGAAGGCAGTGATAATCTTTTGATGCTCCACTCTGTATTTTTCCATTTTATGGGGCAAACTATACTTGAGATATATCCCATCATTAGAAGGTGAAACCTGATAGCATTTCAGGGACATGATTCCAGTAGATCTCTGTGGCAGAGCAATCATGCTTGCAAGCAAAACCTCTGCTTGCTTCCACGGGAGCAACCACAAATCAAAACAAACTAATTTTCACAGGTGTAAAATTTGCTGTGACAATAAACATTCTCCGTACTTAAGGAATTCCCTCTATGGTCACATCCTTTCGATCATTAGACTTTGGTCCAGAGGAAGGTTGACTGCAGCATAAAATTCTTGTTTGGAAGTGCTTAGTAACTGAAAATTTCACCTGGTTCAGGATATTTATAGATTGACAGGAATGGCAATATTTTGTCAGTGGTTAACTTTAGGGTCCACTGATCCCTTTGGGTTACGGTTCAAAGTACAGTGGACCCTCGACTTACAGACGGCTCGACTTACAGACTTTTCGAGTTACAGACTTCTCTGGCCGCAAAATTTAGATTCGACTTGCAGCCGGAGAATCGACTTACAGACCAGGAAAAAAACCCAAAATGGAACAAAAATAGAATAAAAACCACTGGTTATGGGATTAATTGGTTTTCAATGCATTATAGGTCAAAGGAGATTCGACCTACAGACTTTTCGACTTGCAACCACCGTTCCAATACGGATTAATTCCGTAAGCAGAGGGTCCACTGTACTAGTTCTGGGATCTGGATATCATATGTCACCTTATGAAACTTCTACATTTTCTAGATCAGTGGTTCCCAACCTTGGGTCCCCAGATGTTTTTGGATGGCAAGTCCCAGAAATTCTGGCCAGCCCAGCTAGTGATGGCTTCTGGGAATTGCAGTCCAAGAACATCTGGGGACCCAAGGTTGGGAACCACTGATAGATTATCAGCACCAGCAGCTTGTACTTGAGGGTTCTGGGAGCTGTAGTCCAATGAAACCCAAAACCTTTTCCAGCCTCTGAACTCAAGGACCAGAGGTTACCAAGGATAATACCTCCTCTGTGATGCTAACTCACTTTCGGAATGTTTTCTCCACAGTTATTAGATACAAGATATGTTACTTGTTTTTTCTGCTGTTTTAAATTTCAGAGTATTGTTTTAAATTAATTCCCCTGGGCATTATTTATTGGATTATTATTTTTAAAATTAAGGTTGGTTTTTATTCTTGTCTTTTAATTTTACAAGGCAGGATTTCAAAATTAAAAAAAAAAACTCATAAAACCAGTACAAACCATGAAACTAACATAGTTTTCTTGGCTCATTCACAGGATTTGACCTGGAATCCAGATGCTTTTGTCTAATCTGCCAATGCTGCTGCTTTCCTACCATTTCTTCTACAATAATAATAATAATAATAATAATAATAATAATAATAATAATAATAATAATAATAATAATAATAATAATAATAATAATAATAGAATAAAAGATCTGTTGGGGACAGAAGAGCTCCATTAGGGGCCACCTGAGCAATAAGATTCTATAAAATGTACAGGAATTCTAAAAACCCTGGCAAAGCAAAGTAGTTCCACTTGGCAGCTAAGCCAGCATTGGGTGAGCAACCCTGTGGAAAGAATCACACAGCCAAATTACCACTATTTACTTCTAAAAAAAATTATTCAGTGTATATCTCTCCTGCTCCAGAACTGGGGGTTTCCAGTAAACATTAAGAGGAATACTTATTTCTTGCGGTGATCCAATCTCCCTTCCCACAAAAGGATTTTCTCAGAGATATGCACTTTATTCATTGGACTTGCAAATTACAGCAAGTCCGTTTTTGCTTTTCAGAGACACCCCCCCCCCCCAAAAGAAGAAAACTACGAAATATTTCTCTCGGTTAGATCTGAGGCCAGAAATACTCATGAGAGGTAGCTCATAATTGGAGCTGAAAGCACATTCATGTTGCAGAGAGCTGATGGAGACCATTTTGTGGTTTGTGAAATCAGACATCAGAGGAATCTCATGCTCAAGTTCTCAGGTGTGATCAACAAAGAAAGCCATTTCCCTCTTCCACTCATAGGCTGTTTCTAATGTCTGATTTTGGCCTGAGAATCAAAAACTGTGTAACACTGAACACAATTAAACAAATCATGCAATAAAAAATAACAGACTAAAAAAATGTTAAAAATACATCAGTGAAAATGTAGATTTTTTTTAAATCATGAAAGCCTTGTTCCTAGTCTCCATGCACATTACTTTCAAAGGTGAGAGTCCCCTCAAAAGTCAGAGAAGTGATTTTTAAAAAGTTCTTAAGGGTAAAACAAGTGTCTATGGGATGGATGTGTTTAGACAATGTCTTGCAATTGCTCTGGGTAAAACAAATATATAAGTAAATGAATACAATAATATACATACCCATGAAAAAAGTCTCACTGAACCTGGGGCAGCTTACTTCTCGTAGACATACAACAGGATTGTTTAGTGAGTAAGTAAGAGTATAGCAGTCCTGAGTATTTGAGGTATGAGAAGCAGATTTCTCTCTACATCCAGAGCCTGGATGGGCAGTGGCTTTTCCCCCAGTACTTTTACAATGCATTTCTGCAGTTTTCAAAATTCCACATCCTTTGAAAACTGAGGGTGCAGTCACTTGTACCAAAAGAACCATAGCCATCTTGATTCTCTTGTTATTTTAACCCATTTATAAATTTCCATTCCCACGATGCACATGTAGCGTTATTTCAATTGGCAAGCCAATGGGGCAGGGGGGGGGTTTCCACCTCACAAGCATGGCCTTTGAAAAAATATATCACAATCACTATAGATTAGCCTTTGAAAAAATATATCACAATCACTATACCACAATCCTTATAGTTTTGGCACATGTGAATGTTGCTCTCAATGTATTTACTTTGCAAACAGATCTGAATGCCCATCGTGTTTGTACCTTCCCTTTTAATTTTTTTTAAAACAATGCTTAGTCAAAAACCACTTGCTATCGGTGGAAAGTTGTTGCAGCAGCAACAATAACACAAACTTCTTTGCTCAGAAGGGGACAGCCTCCCCCCACCCAGCACCTTGTTGGAAGGAAGGGAGGGAGAACTGCAGGTTTCATATCCCACTGGGTATGGGTGGCACACTAACAGATGGAAGTGACAGGAAGATAGCGATATGTCACTTACATTAAAAGAAAAAAGAAAAAAATTAGGGCAGCGGGGACCAAGAAACTGGTCGGAAAATGAATTGATTTATATGAGATGGCACATGTAGCTTACAGAACTGGTACAAAAAGCAAGAAATATTAATCTGACAACTATGTGAAGGGGCAGAGCAGGATATATACCATGTGACTATATATACAGTTGTGTTCAAAATTATTCAACCCCACACTGAAATTGAATGTTTTGGCCATTTTGACATTGATTTTGATCATTCAGTCATCTTGCTTACATTTACATGAAAGAGGCACTTGTAGGTCAGAGAAATATAACCTTAAGTTTATAATGAAATAACCACAAATGTCTTTTCTGTGCTCACATCATTATTAGTTTTTATTCAACCCCCAAGTGACATTCAATCTTAGTACTTAGTACAACATCCTTTTACAGTTATAACAGCTTTTAAACGTGAAGCATAGCTTGACACAAGTGTCTTGCAGCGATCTACGGGTATCTTCGCCCATTCTTCATGGGCAAAAGCCTCCAGTTCAGTCAAATTCTTAGGCTTGCGCACTGCAACTGCTTTCTTTAAGTCCCACCAGAGGTTCTCAATCGGATTTAAGTCTGGTGACTGCGATGGCCACTCCAAAATGTTCCAGCCTTTCCTCTGCAACCATGCTCTAGTGGACTTGGAGGTATGCTTGGGATCATTGTCCTGTTGAAAGGTCCAACGTCTCCCAAGCCTCAGGTGTGTGACGGACTGCATCACATTTTCATCCAATATCTCCTGGTACTGAAGAGAATTCATGGTACCTTGTACACGCTGAAGCTTCCCTGTACCTGCAGAAGCAAAACAGCCCCAAAGCATTATTGACCCTCCGCCATGCTTCACAGTAGGCAAGGTGTTCTTTTCGTCATATGCCTTGTTCTTCCTCCTCCAAACATAGCGTTGATCCATGGGCCCAAACAGTTCTAATTTTGTTTCATCAGTCCACAGAACACTATCCCACAACTTTTGTGGTTTGCCCACATGACTTTTGGCATACTGCAGTCGACTCTTCTTATTCTTAGGAGACAGCAAGGGGGTGCGCCTGGGGGTTCTGGCATGGAGACCTTCATTACGCAGTGTGCGCCTTATTGTCTGAGCTGAAACTTCTATACCCACATCTGACAAATCTTTTTTCAGTTCCTCAGCAGTCACACGGGGACTTTTCACCACTCTACGCTTTAGGTAGCGCGCAGCAGTCGAAGTCAGCATCTTCTTTCTTCCACGACCAGGTAGCATTTCAACAGTGCCCTTTGCCTTGAATTTGCGAATGATGCTTCCTATGGTGTCTCTTGGTATGTTTAACTTCTTTGCAATCTTCTTATAGCCATTGCCCTTCCTGTGAAGACAAATCACCTCTTCTCTTGTCTTCCTAGACCATTCTCTTGACTTCACCATGTTTGTAACCACACCAGTAAATGTCTAGAAGGAGCTGAGTATCACAGTCATTTTAAAGCTGCCTAATTGGTGCTTATTATGCTTGATTGGTGCTCGGTGACATCCACAGGTGTTTTCAATACCTGATCGAAAACACCTGAATGAACCTCTCTTCTTCAGAGTGGTAGTCTTTAAGGGGTTGAATAATTGTGGCAATGAAGAAACCACAAAAGAAACATTTACTGCTGTATTACATAAACAATTGATGTTATTTTAGTTGCATTTGGTTCTTTAAACGTCCTTGTAGGATTTCATTCTGAATACAATTCCAAATGTACACTATAGTCCCTAAACCCCTTTACAGCATTGGGGGTTGAATAATTTTGAACACAACTGTACAAATATATATAAAAAGGGAGGAAAAAGAAACAGTTCAAACGGTCGATGAGATGAGGCTCTACATCAGTTTTCAGACTGCCATTAGAGACCCATTCTGGGGGGTCTGGCAACAGCATTATGGGGCTTTTGCTACCATGGAGCCAAAGCCACTACCAAGGACATCCCAGAGCACATGACTGAAAAACACTGTTTAAGCCCCCCCTCCCCACAGAAGCACAAACGGAAAGGGAAGCAGTCCTACAGCCAGGAATGTATTAGGGCTAAATAAGATGGGCTCTGTTGCTGGTGGAACTCCTTGCCCCCTTGCTAGCTTCGCTCCCCGGTTTTGGCAGAGTTCCAGTTCTCCTGGACGGCACTGAAGGATCTATTCCAATGTTCTGTGTGGGGGGAAAGCTACATGATACTATCAATCAATCTGCCATTTACCAGATGTGGAGGAAAGTTCTTGAATTTGAAGTCCCCACAGTCACAGAAGAAGCTGCTGGACCTAGCCAGTTGAATTGGTGTCTCAGAGGTTGTAGACTATAATGATTTCAATCTGATTTTCCACTTCGGATTTCATGATTTCTGTTTGTTTGTTTGTTTCATGGCTTCAAACTTCATTTTAAATGTGTATCGGGAGTTGTTTTCAGGATTATTACACTCTCTGCTTGGTTAAACCAGGCTGCTTGATTATCACTAACGTGTTATTTATTTCTCTTTTACTAAGCCCCCTTTTTACATTCATGTTACAGGTTAATTTATACTTTTATTTCATGCACTGCTTGGCTTTACTGATTAATATGCCCCATGGCATTCAATAAAGCCAGGCTGTGGTGGAAATAAGAGTGATATTAATTTCTAACATTGCTATAAATTTGCTTTAATAAAACTAGCTCAATAACAATGCAGTAGTAATACAATGGATGCCTCAAAATTGTTAACAAAGTCACAACTGAGAGAACAACACATTTTCCTTCCACAGTCTCACTCTGCTTCAGTACTGAAATATTTTAGGAATGAGTGTGTATATTTTAAAAAAGGAATATTAATATTTGCTGTGTGGTAATGTTTTCTCCCCTGCTTTTAAAGGTTTTTCTGCCACCTTGCTGATACAGCAAAAGACAAGCAAATATTATTCTGAATTAAAATGTGCACATGTTCTCTAAATAGCACACAATATTTTTTTCAAGCAACTATTTGGAATCTCTGAAATAATAAAATTGTACATTGGAAACTATATAGAAAGTTCTGGAAGATGTGATAGAAACAAAAGAAGAAAGAATGGATTCTTTCTTTTTTCTAGCAGTAATGTAAGTCGAACTGGTGTTCATTTACCACAGGTTGCTAATTAATTACACAATACAGTGCAGCTTTCTCTCAGCTTTCTCTTGCTATGAAAACATCATCAGCACCATCAATTTGTTTATCTATCTGTTTTAATATTTATTCCCTGCCTTTCTCCCTCAGAGGACCTAAGATAACTTACAATATTAAAACAGCCAATATTGAAGCTGAAAAATGCAATAGGTTATTATTACAATATTTAAAAAGCAATTATTGCATCAAAAAGTAACACATAAAGTCAGTTCTAAACAATTATAAAAGCACATGAAAAAATTAAAAGATGCAACATTTAAGAGCCCCTTTCTTAGGCAGCCAGCTGCTGGAAAAAAGCCTGCCTCTGAAGAGAAAGCACTTTTTTGCCTATTGACCAACCAACAAGAAGTATGGTCTCCTGTTGGAGGGAGGTTCATAATTTGGGAGCAGCAACCAAAAAAGGCCTTCTCTTGCATCCTCCCCAAGCACACCTTGAGAGGGTGGCAGGGCCAACAGAAAGGCCTCCCCAGATGATCTTAAAACCTGGCCAGGCTCATATATAGCGATGTGGTCTTTTAAAGAGCTTTGACCCAAGTTGTTTCGGGCTTCAGAGAACATAACCTGCACTCTGAATTCTATCTGAAAACGGATTGCAGTCAGCAGAGCTGCTGTCAAGAGAGGAGTTAACTCTTGTACCCAATCCCTATTAACAAATCCGGCTGCAGCATTTTGGACCCATGGAGGTTTCCAAACCCCAGCCCCGCAAAGAGTACATTACATGATTCACACGGGATGTAACTGAGGCAGGTGTTATTGCTATTATTGCTGCGGCTGCTGTTGTTGCTATCATTGTGAGCGGGCAGGGGGGCTCTTCATATGAGCAAATGAAACACTATTAGTAGGTCCTGCCTTTTGGTGTGTCTCCCCACCACTGGAGACAAAAGAAAGGGCATTCCGTGATGGACAATTAAGAAATTGCATGCTAAACAACTAACAGTCCAGTTCACAACGTAATTAAGCTGAAGTACTTGGGTTTAAACCGATTTAACTCTCATTGACCTTAATAGAGCTGAATCAGCTAGTATTCTGCTTAAGTGGCTTGACTGTCCAGGAATATTACGGTATTTATTCCAGCGTGTAAAAAGAAGGAAAAATGTAGATCCTGGGTTTTATCCAGAAGAATAAATGGCACATATACAACAGAGTCTCACTTGAGGGTGCTGGGATTTTCAAGGTTTTCCAGTGTTGGTCTGATCTGGCAACCTGAACATCCTTCAGATGGTTGCAAGAGCAGCACCTCTTTTTTAAAAACTTTTTTAAAAATTGAATTAATATGCTACAAAACATACAACAAAAACACCAACCAAAAAAACCCCCCACCCTCCTACTAAGCTAAACCCTCCCCCCTTTGGAGTCAGAGACTCCAGCTTCGTTTGACACTCTGTTCTCTCCAGCTGGGTTCCAGTGTGAAATGAATAAATATACATACATACATAATCAAATTATCCCTAAACTCCTGTCCTCCTCTGGGCCCAAAAATATATTAGTTTCCAGTTTTGTTTTACATAGTCTCTTGGTTGTTCCCGTAATGCTTCTGAGAGTGTGTCCAGTTCTGCTATGTCCCATAGCTTGTTTAGCAGCTCTTCTATCGTTGGGGTTTCTTCGCTTTTCCATTTTTGGGCCCAGAGTAATCTGGCTGCTGTGAGTATGTACATTAGACAATCTTTCATTTTTTTAATCATTGATTTCCGGCATGATATTCAATAATGCTATTTCAGGTTTTATAGCTAATTTTTGCTGAGTAATTTCTTTCACTATTTCCCACACCTGTGTCCAATATTTTTTTTTTACTTTTTCACATGTCCACCACATATGATAATAAGTTCCTGCATTTTTTTTTACAGTTCCAACACATATTGCTGTTACCCTCTGATATTTTTGCCAATCTTACAGGTACATAATGCCATCTATAAAACATTGTGAGGATATTTTCCCTAAAGTTTACTGGTTTAATCATCTTATAACTTTCTTTCCACATCTTAGTCCAGTCATCAATACCGATGTTATATCCAATTTTTTTGCCCATTTTACCATCATCTCCTTCACCCTCTCATCCTCTAAATCAGTGGTCCCCAACCCGGGGCCTCCAGATGTTCTTGGACTACAACTCCCAGAAGCCCTCACCACCACCTCTGCTGGCCAGGATTTCTGGGAGTTGAAATCCAAGAACATCTGGAGGCCCAAGGTTGGGGACCACTGCTCTAAATCATATTCCAATAAATATGTATACATTTTAAAATTATTTTCTCATCAGTATACATCCACAGTCTATCCACCTGAACTTTGCCCACAAAGAAATCCACAGTTTTATCTTTTTTGTATCTTAATTCTAATTTCACCACTGACCAGCACCTCTTAGTCCAGCGCTGGCTGAAGCCATTTTGTAGCCTGTGGAGAAGAGGGAGTCTTTCCCCCCCTTCCATATACAGGCTGGCATTTCAGTCTTCCGACAGTGGGACAATGTGCTCTTATATACCCGAGGAACATTCCTTTTAAGCTATGTTAGTACACGGCTGTGTAGCGCTGCATCGGTGCCGCACACCCGCTGCCAATGTTGCTGCCCATTTGGTTCTGGTTACAGCCGGAACCCAGTGCTGGCTGGGAACATTAGAGGGAACATTGTACGTGAGGCATCTGGGAGCCCAAGACAACCTGGAGAACAGCAGAGTCTTAACAGCTAGTAGGCTGCTCTTACTGCCCCTCAATATCTGCCATCTGAGGCAGTCACCTCACTTTGCCTAATGATAGGATCAGCCCTATCTCAGCCGTCCAAATATCTCTTGCTTCCTCAAAATACTCTGCTGCTGCCTTCTTGCAGCCATGTGACTGGAACTGCCTTCCACAATCGTTTTTTGGAGGCGAGATTACTCTCAGAATACAGGAGTTATATTCCCCATCCCCCAAACAAATCTGCCATACTGAAGAGCCATGCAATGGTCATCCCTGATACAGGATCTTTTTTCACCTCTGGGTGGAATCTTACCTGTGTTCACATAAAGTCTATATTAATTTGCCATGGCTAACTGCAGCTGATTAATGAGGTGCTTGGACTCAACATGGCCAGGCACATGCCCCAGCACATTATCAATTAACCACAGCTAGCCTTGGAAGTTACACTAACCTTATAGGAACACAAACAGGATTCTAGCTACTGTCTATCCTTACCCACTAATGGGTGGCCTAGGATAGACAAAATTTATCCTATTGTTAGGCGGGCAGAGGCAACCACTGCAGGTGGCAAGGACTGGTGGGTAGTGACAGTACTTCCCAACTGTTCCTCCTGAAACCCTAGTGAGGGCTTTTCGTTGAGGGACAAAGCTGTGTGTGTCAGAAGACCTCCCTTGTTCCCTTAAACTTGTTGGGAAACAAGTCTTGGATACATTAACACTAAGGTTCAGTGGGAGGGGCATGACCTCAACAACAACAATAATAATGATGATGATGAGGAGGAGGAAGTCAAGAACTTGTGGGATTTCCAGATCCGGACTGATAAGACACCTTGAATATAACACACCAGACATAGTCCAGTATTAATAGAACAAAGAAATGTCTATATCATTGATATTGCAATTCCAGGGGATGCCAGAGTTGAAAACGAAGAATTGGAAAAACTAACAAAATACAGAGATCTGGCAATGGAAACATCTCGCTTGGGGAAACATGTCCTTGTCCCTTGTAGTCATCAGGGCTTTGGGAACAATATCAAGAAATTTCACACAGTACTACCCCGTTTCCCTGAAAATAAGATAGGGTCTTTGCTCAAAAATGCATTAGGGCTTATTTTCAGGGGATGTTTTATTTTTTCCATGTACAACAATCTACATTTATTCAAATACAGTCCTGTCATCTTCTTCTGGTTGCTGCACAAGGGTGGAGGGCGGAGTTTCAGTTAACTAGGACTTATTTTTGGAGTAGGACTTATATTATGAGCATCCTGAAAAATCATATTAGGGCTCATTTTCAGGTTAGGTCTCATTTTAGGGAAACAGTATAAGCAATTGCAGATGCCGGAAACCACACCATCAGAGCTACAAAAAATGGCAATATTAGGAACAACATACATACTGCAGTGATATTTAACAGGTACTTAGGTATTTGGTTAAAACTGTTTAATAATAATAATAATAATAATAATAATAATAATAATAATAATAATAATAATAATAATAATAATAATAATAATAATAATAATAATAATAATAGGTGCCATCAAATTTTTTAAGGTAAAGAGTAAAGAGGGGACTCAAAAGTCCTTTCCTTCTTCTGGGGGCATTCTATGCCCACTGTGCCCAAAGCCATCCACAAGAGGCCCAGTGGGGGGGGATCAAACTCCCAACCTCTGACTCCGCACCCAGAGACCCTAAACCAGTGGTCCCCAACGTTGGGCCTCCAGATGTTCTTGGACTACAACTCCCAGAAGCCTTCACCACCACCTCTGCTGGCCAGGATTTCTGGGAGTTGAAGTCCAAGAACATCTGAAGGCCCAACGTTGGGGACCACTGCTCTAAACCACTGCGTGCCCTTGATAAAAAGGAAAACAGGCATCACCGAAAAGGAGAACATGGAGGACAAGGAACACCAAGAAAGGGGGCATTTTTCACAAAAAAGAGGGAGATCCCCCCCCCGCATTAAATTTGCTTTTGATAGAAGTTACAGAATATTGGAAATCATCATAGCAGCTCTGAAGAAAATGGAAGGATTATTTGGATGGGGTATGAGTATGAGACAGACATCTCATTGACTTCATTTATTCAATAGCAAAAACTAGGTAAGTGCCAGCATGATTGTAGAAAAGATAGGGCTGCAAAGAGGTAAGAGGGGCATATTGAAGTGCTTAAAATTAGTTACCGATAACATTTCTTTATTTAAGAGGATCTATTTACTAACTAGGCATCTTACATACACTTGTATTTATAGGCCACCGAGTTGCCTCCAACTTATGGCAACCCTATGGATGAGAGACCTCCACAATGCCCTGTCCTCAACAGGCCTGCTCAGCTCTTGCAAACTCAACCTTTGGTCCTTTAGGGAGTCAATCAACCTTGTACTTGTTCTTCCTCTTTTCCTGCTGCCTTCAATCTTTCCCAGCATTATTGTCTTTTCCAGGGAATCCTGGCTTTCTATGTGCCCAAATTGACAGTTGCTGAAAAACTGCATTCTGAGTTCTGACCCTGTTTCTGTCATCTTTTACTTTTGCTTACTAGAGATAAGAAAAGTTGCTTCAGCTTGCTGGCCAGGGTGTTCTGGGAAGCTGTTATCTAAAATTATAACATTTTCCTTCTTTGCTTATAATAATACAAAAGTATCAATTGCATAAGCAGTTACAGTACTGGTGTTGCTACTGATAGTAAAACTGCCATTAGGACAAATCAAGTTGTTTTCTTTTTAAATAACAATTTTTTTAAAAAACCAGAAATACAGTGGTAGATTCAAAAACCTTTGAGAAGAAAATGGGGAGGGAGGGACTGAAAGAGGTGAGGAAACCCACTCGTACAGATGTGGGTAGCAGTTTCAGCGTTCGGACAGCAACATGAAGCGGGGCCCTGTTGGGCAACCATTCATGGCAAGCTAGCCACCCTATGCTTGTTTCAAAAACCAGATGTTCCAATTTTGGAAGAATGTTTCAGATCTTCCTGTATTAAAGGGGATTTATTTGAAATATTAATAGCTCAATATTAGACAGAAAGAGGTTTATGTTCATTTGGAACAATCTTTGCCAGTTTGGTGTCTTTAGATGTTCTGGACCAAAACCCTAATTTTTCCCAGGGATGTTGGGGGTGGAGTTGTAGCCCAGGGCATCTAGAGCAGTGGTTCCCAACCTTGGGATCAGTCTGGTGCTAGCTGGGTTTTCTGGGAGTTGCAGTCCAAGACCACCTGGGTTACCCAAGGTTGGGAAGCACTGGTCTAGAGGGCATCAAGCTGGGCATGTCTGCTGTGGAGAACGAAGCTTCTTTTGAATTATTTCGTCCAATGAAACAAACACATCCACGGTGCATTTCATTGCAGGTAGACTCTAGAAACCTGGTTTAAATGTCTACTTAAGCCATAATGCTCCCTCAATGGCCTTGGGACTATTATTCCCTCCAAGAAAGCTCTACCTCAAACGGATGTTACGAGGGTAAAAGAAAGCAACTCGCATATGGATTTCCAGGACTTCTCAAAAGGAGAAGATGTAACTGTGATATGTAGGTCTGCTCCACTACTAATATGGATGTGAGCCCTTATTTTATCACTATTGCATTTTGCCACTTTGCATAGCATTCCCTCCCAATATGCTGTGTATGAACAGTGTTTTTTCATGGCTTGAAGAGGGTTTGAAAATTTAGCCTCACATCAAAGCCTAGTTCCGAGATAGCAAAAATGTGTCTGGGTTTAAAAGCAAAGGTGAGGGGTGCTCACCCAGTTGCATATTTCTTGATCCTAGAAAAATAGATCGCATGAAGAGAGACTGAGCATTGATCCTTAGCATGCTAGCTTTCTATATTCAAGGATCTGTTGAATATTCAGCCATGCCAGTGTCTGAGGCAGTGCAATCCAGACACCACTTTACCACCTCTTTCAAAAGGTTATCTGTGTTCATCTCATATTAGATTTAATGGATTGAAAAACAACCTAAATCTCTTTCCCCCAATATTCCAACACACAATACCCTCTCTTTCCAATATCCAAGCTAGATTTTTGCCACGAGAAAGCCACAATTGATGTCCTAAAACTAGCACCACCCCTGTGCATAAAGGGAGATATCAGGCAGCCTGGAGAAAAACCTAGGAAAAGTTACTTTTTGATCTGCTGCTTCCAGAATCCTCCAATTAGCAAGGCTAGCCAATTAGCCATACTGACCATGGGATGAATCACCATCATCATTTTAGAATTGCACAGCTGGAAGGTTTTGGGGAGTCCGAGCTCCAACCTGTGGTTTTGGGAGGCTTCCAACCCTCTTGTTGTCCAGCTTGGTCCACAGCTGCTCTGCTCCTGCGCTTGCCTGCGGTGGAAAGGCTTCTTCCTGGACTCCGGCCCTGAGCTCTCTCCTTGCCCCAGTCGGTGGTGGTGGTGGTGGCATTTACTGGGACCCCCCCCCGCCGTCCCAGCGCCTCACCCATCTCCACGCCTACCGGGGCCTCCCCAGCAAGCGTGGCCTCCCTACACAGCCAAGCACGCTCCTAAAGGGCAATAATAAAATGCAATATTTTGTGGATACGTTGTCATTAAAAAAGAAAGACTGCCAACTGTTGAAGAACGTGCCCGGTCCATAACCGGGGCCGTCGCCCCCCCCCCGACTTAACTGCGCGGGTGCGGAAGGTAGCCACGTGGCGAGTTCGCCTGAATGGCTTCGGTCCCTTTATTCCTTCTGATTTTTTTTCTTGTGGCTGAAACCCCGATAAACTGATCAGGTTTATCTCTTCTATTCCTCCCTCCCTCCCTCTCTCTCTCTCTCTCTCTCATTTTCCCTCCCCCCCCCCCCCAAGTTCACGCTCTCCGCGGCCGATCGCGCGCCATGACAAATAAGCAACAACAAGGCGAGCCACCATTTGGCGGCGTGGGCGACTGGAGCGGGGGCGCCTCCACGCTCTGACCACAAGGTGGCGCCACAAGCTGCGCCTTCGGGCTCCGCCGATGAACTTCCAACCTTTCCCAGCTCCGGAGTGCCAGAAACGAGCTTAATCCATCCATGCGGTTCGCGGGCCGTACTCGTCCTTAAGACCGGCTGAAGAGCTGCAGCTTTTTTTTTTTTTTTGGCTTACCGTAAACAGTAAGATGGCAGGGCAAGGAAGCTCATTAAACAGACGTTTCATTGATGCCCACGCCTTTCAAGAGGGCTGATTTTCGTCCCGCTGTTGATCGTTGCGTTTGCTACTACTGTACTGTTAAATGTATTTTTCTGCGGGCGAATTGCTGCAGTGGAGCTCCAGATGCTGCTTCATTAAGAAAACAGCAACAACTTCCCTCTTTTCCAGCCCGTTGCATAAAACCTAAACGCCTGTCTTTGTTGGCTTGCAAAGTCCACTGAACTCAATAAGACTGGATTTTCAAGTAGCTGGGCGTGGGATTGCACTGATACACGTTCTCAGGTCTAGAGAGCCAACCTGAAGCTTGGTTTCCATCGCATGTAGGAAAAGTGGACATTTGGGGCTAGAATGGTTCTTCTGCAGTGGGGCAACGGGGGGAGGGGATTTCTGCTTTGCACTTGAGATTCTGGGATGGCCTCAGTGGACTTAGCTAGTTCAGAGCTGAAAAACAGCATCAGCTCATGGTTTGAGATGGATCAGTCCCCTGTTCATTTCCTAATCCGAGTGTGGCACCTCGGTAAGACTGGAAGTTACCAGGCCTAATTGCACATTGCCACGGCTGGCCCACCATGAGGCAGAATGAAGTACCCACCTGAGGCAATAGATTTAGGCGGGTGAAGAGATGAAAGAGAGCCCAGGTATATAGCTGCTTAGAAGAGGAAACCGCCAGCCGTACTTTTAATGGAAGCTACACCTGAAAATTCCCTCCTCCACACAACTCTTGAAAGGCAGAGTAACCCTGTCTTCTTTTTCATCTGCAGGTCCTCAAGTTAGAGTGTTATAAAGGGACAGCGAATTGTGAGGTCTGTGAATGGTGATTGTATATCTGGGTCCAGGAAGAGGGTACCAAAGTCTGCCATTGACTGCGTTTGTGGCTGGCTTGGTTGGAAGCCCCCTGGGGATGATGTCCAACCAGTAACACCACCTGCAGAGGAAAGCTGTTCCTTGTGCAAATGAATTGCCTCCAAACACCAGTTTGCTCCCCAGCTTCCTCCACCTCGCAGGGTTCTTGTGAGGATTAAGTGTAAACCATAACTATTCATGAATAGCACTCTTGATGACTCTTACTTAGGATGGCTGCAAATTATTATTTTCAGAGTCAGAAGCAGCCCAGTTCTGAATGCCAGTGGCTGAGAAATGCAAGATGGAAAGTGTGATGCTTTTCCTTCCGAGGTCTGACTGACCAATGAAGGAACAGAAGGCTGGTCTAAGAAAGGAAGACAAGAAGCTGCCTGATTGAGTCGGACGGACTGGTCCATCTGGATCATGGCATGGCAACTCTTGAGTGACAGCAGCTGCCCTGGCATTTCATGTGGGATTCTCTGCTGGAGATACCCAGGATTGAATCTGGCCCTTAGTCATACAGCACACATTCCATGCAAAGTGTGCGCTGTACTGCCAAGCCCTTCTCAATACCTCATAACAGACTTCTGATCTCATCCAGCAGGAGTTTTTGTGTTCCTCCTGAATATCTTGGGGAAAGGGGAGGAAAAAAAAAACACGAAGGGAGGGAAAAAATAAGTAGCATTATGGCAGAGTATACAAACAGCAACCATTATACAAACATTACTTTGAGGGACAACAGTCCTCAGAATCACCCAGCCTGCTGAAGGATTCTGGGATTTTTTTTTTAAAAAAGTATCTTCTCCAAGTTGTGTATGACTTTGTGACAGAGCGCAAAGCAAACAACAAACCAAACAACCCTGAAGCCATTTGCGAACCGAGAGTAAGCCATTTCCACATCCCTGGCTTGTCCCTGACCTTAAATGTTAACTTTTAGGATTCCAGACCTTCTTCCTGTTTTGAAGCTCAGGGCATGTCCAGACTGGCCTTTTTATGGCAGGCTGGTATATCCTAAAGAGGGTCCGTTGAAGGGTGGGTGGGTGGTGGGGAGGTGGAAATAATATACAGTACCGTTGGGTGTGATTCTGGTGTCCAAATGACATATCGACCACAATCAGACCTATTTCTGGTATCCTGAAGTGGGAAGTTTGTGCAAAGCTGGAGTCCCGAGACAAGAAAAGGGTGTGGGTAGGATCAAGTATGGCTGCAAAAGGCAGGCACTGGAAGTGGAGAAAGAGAGAGAGAGAGAGAGAGAGAGAGAGAGAGAGAGAGAGAGAGAGAGCAGCTACACATGGCAGTGCAAGGAGAGAAGCAGCAGCAGCAGCTAGTGGTGGCTGGCCAAATGCAGGCAGACATCCATCTGCTTTTTATGCTCTGGTTTGGCTGCACTGAGTTTGGTGAAGGAGTGGGACATGCAGAGAAGGGGTGCCTGCTCTCGCCTGCCACCCTCAGCCCCCTGTCTTGCCAGTGGAGACAAAAGAAACGGATTCCCCCCCTCCCCTTTTTGCATCTTGTATTATCCACACAAACAGAAGAAGAAACGGGGGATTGCTTGGGTGGTGCAAAGCAGATGAAAAAAGGAAAAGGTGGGGTGTGTGTCCGAACAAGAGACCTCCCCAACAGGGTCTCTCGTGTCCCTGTAAGAACAAAGGGGACCTTTGACAGCTTTGATCGCAGTGCAGGCAGAGGCCTTACTAATTGCAAAGGTATAGTCTCTTAATTAAAAATCAATGAGCCTGATTTTATTGTGCCTCTCTTAGATTGATGCAGGAGAGCCACACACTTTCCGTTGGATGTAATTAAAGTTTTGGGTGAGATAAATAACGGGCACTTTTATTACCTCAGTGTTGTAGCTCTTTTGCCTGAAGAGCGCGCAAGTGGGATGATTAGCAAATTCGGGGCCAGGATATGAGGAGGCCTCCACCGCCCCTGAACAATTTGTGGTTATTATCAAGGGACCGACTTCCTTTCCAGCTTCCCCTTGAAGCCACAGGAAGGTGTTCAAGATGGAACCAAAAGTTGTTCTAATTATCCTGCCTTTTAATGTGCTGGCTTGGGGTTGGGAGATGGGGAAATGGCAGGACATTGTGGCTTCAGCCATATATGTGGGGCCATTCGGCAAGGGAGTGTGTCAATGTGGAGCTTAGTTTACGATGGGGGTCTACCAGGGCTTTGCCCTCAGCAATGTAAAATAAGAGTAGGGTACCAAAATGTTGGGAAAACGTATATTTTCTGGTACAGATCTCAGAATTGGCAAGCTGGCATGGCCAAGACCATGGTGGCAGAGGGATTCTGGATTCTGTAGTCCAACTATGTCATGTTTCCAAATTGTATTAGAGGAGCACCTCTCTCCTCTTCTTTCTCAGGGCCAAAATCCATAGGGGTGGGGTGGAAAAACAGTGATGTACCAAATGGTGTAGAGGATTCCAGCTCCCACTTGTCCTAACCAGTGTAGTCATCAGGGATTATGATTTTAGTCTAACAAAAAGTTTAGAGGACTACAGGTGATCCACCTGTGTCATAGCTGTTCTGGGACTGGTAGCATATTGTTCTCTCCCCCCCCCCCCCTTTCCTTTCCTTTCCTTTCCTTTCCTTTCCTTTCCTTTCCTTTCCTTTCCTTTCCTTTCCTTTCCTTTCTTGGAATCCAAGAATTCCCCAGGCAGAATTCTGGGAGTTCTTGCCCACAAATTTGGACCTACAAACACCAACATTTCACTCATCTGCATCAGGGCCTAGCTTCCAGGCTGTTTTGGGCTTACTTCCTGTACCAAAAAGAAGCGGTTCCATTGTTTCCTCAGAGGGCTAGGCCTTTGTGGTAGATGTCATTCTTTGGCGGCACCCTCTGTAGAGCCTAATGGGCAGCATGACCATGCCTCGCACAAAGCTCTAGGTCCAGAAATATAAATATGATAACAACAAGGTGACTCGCTGAAGGATCCTTTGTGTAACAGTAGGCCAGAACAGGTCAAGCAGATCTGTGTTTATTTCTTCAGCTTTTAGGCAACTCACAGCCTCCCTGATGTTGTTGAAGTCCTGCCATTCTTCCCCACTGACTAGGATTGCTAAGAGCTGTAGGCCTAACAACATCTGGAGGGCTACAGGTTTCCCACCCCTGGCTTTTTAGTGTAAACACAGCACCCGAAGCAGCTAACAGCAGTGACAGTAAATTAATGGCATTACATAAAGCAACAATAAAAGGGACAGTTCCACCAGATTAAATGGGCTGAAGTGATAGGATCAGGCATCATAATCTAAACTTGGGGCTTTAGCTGATTAAAAGCCTGCTTGAATTTTCAAAAACATTTTAACAACAGAGGACTTCCAGAGAGGGGGACCAAAGAGCCCTCGGGTATGCATTTGTGAAATATGTTAGCTTTTATCTAGATACAACTTATTATATGAGATGAACTCCAGTGTCTCTCTTCCCAAGGGTTGGGACCACAGGTCCTACCATTCTCCAGCTGGCTGGTTGGGAAAGGGAATTCCCCTCTTGACTTTCAGTGGGCAACGGCCTCAATCCAATGTGCAGTAAAGCATCCTTAAGCCTATTGATTTCTGTGCAGCATTGTAGCCAAAGTGTTTTCTCTCCCCCTGTTGTGGCTCATGGTTGACATGCACGAGTCCTCTCCATCTGTGAATTAATCTGTGCACTCATTGAGTCAGTCCTTCCATTGATTCTCATAACACAGTTGATTTAAGCAATGTTAAAATGCCAATCTTGATTTGCCTTATTGCTCATAAAGCAGTTAATCCAAACATATATTGACTGATATCTTCCTTCTTCAGCTACTGAGAAACAGCTAATATCCTGGGAAAGAAATTGATTGACTTGAGTGTGTTTGTCACATCTGTTATTCTGCTCACAAATTCGTCTAAGGAAGCAATTCCTTCTTTTGTAAGAACATGATAGGATTACTTTTTAAAAAAATTTACTAGCAGTCTCACATGTTAATCCCAATTTGTCCTCTAATTTCCACTTCTGCCCAAATTCCAGCTGAAGCTGGAATTCTAAGTACACTAGAGTCTGTGTGTAAAGCCCATGGGATCTTTTGGGTCCAGTATGCATTGCTTAAAAAAGAAAGGCAACCAAGTGGATCCCAGATCAAATCAAGCCTGCATTATCTCTCAAGGCAAGAATGTTTAAACTGAGGCTGTCCTACTTTGGGCACATGAGAAGACCATAATGCTGGGAAAAGTTGAAGGCAGCAAGAAAAGAGGAAAACCCATTATGTGATGAATTGGCTCCCAAATGAACCCACAGATCTATGTTTTCAAGAGCTGAGCAGGGCTGGGGAGGGCAGGGCAAAAAACTAGGCTCCAAGCTTGTCATAGTTGCCCATTCTGATGTAGTCTGTGCCTTGTGGCATGATTATTTACCCTTAATAATGTGAGGATGGTTTCAGAACAAGGTGTGAATGTACATCTAAGCCAAGCCCAAGTTTTTATATTCATATTAGAAAATGATTTGAAACGGAACTGATTTAGTTATGTGTGATGATAGTCGGTCTGTGCATGATGGTTAAATCCTGCCATTTTGGTGTAATTGCCTTTTTTAAAAGACATACAGTAGTCTGCTCTGCAGTTATCATTTAATATAAAAAGGAATCAGTGGAGTCTACGCTGCCGTTTTACTGGATGAAAGTAACAATCCAATATGCCTCTCCTCTCAGATTCCTTTAACCTCCACTGTACATGCTGTACACATGATCCCTTCTGAGGAGACGTGGACTCGAAAAGAGACACCTGGTTAAAGTGTGCTATAACTTACCCTCAGATATCTACCGTCTTTTAGCTCTCCTGAGCTGGGAGGAATCACAGTTCTAAAAATATTTCAAAGAACAACATCTAGTGCCTGGAAAAGTGACAGTTATTTTTGGATTATAATTTGCAGAATCTCCTAGGCACTATTCTTTTTCCAGAAACTAAACTACACATTTTGAAGACATTTTAAGTTCAGAGTTTGCAGGGTAAGAAATATTTTCTGGACTACAGTGCCTAGAATCCCCAGTTGGTATGGCAAATGTCATGTTCCAACTTCTGGGGCCAGTGACAGAATGTCTTCTGTGACCTCACCTGGCACGGGGAACCCCAGTAGTCATGCTAGCTGGCGGGGTTTGGGAGTCTCCTACCCCCCCTTCCCCAAGCTCAGTATTGGACTGTCTTGAGAATGTAAACTTAAGATTCTGGATGGAGAAGCCTATTGTTGAATCCCCTACAAGTGAAACTAGTATGGCTGCTAAATACAGAAACGGAAAAGTTGGGGAAATTGGCAGTAAGGTACTGGAATTCAAACTAATTTTAGTTTAATTCCACCAGTCTTGGCTTGAGGAGAGCCAGGACACAGGAGATGACTCATGTACCTTCTCGGAGCAGAGAGAGATGCCCACCATCTGTTTCCTTAACTATCACCTAGAGGATACGAAAGGGGAAAATCAGGGTAGAAATAGATTCAGTAAGCGAGCCAAAACAAATGGTGTTCTGCCGTATGCAGCATATGACAGTTATCGCTCTTCCATCCTCTTGACAATTGGCTATTAAACAAAGTCAAACGAGCCCAATTCTTTTACCGTTCAAGGAAACTAATTAAAGAGCCCTGTGGCACCTTAAAGGTTAATATCTGTTATTATTTGGAATAAAGGATCTATAGGCTATAAGCAATGGCATGGGTCAAATATTCTTTTTCTTTAAGGTGCCATGTTGTCTTTGCCATAACCTCCAAGCGTGAATGCTCCCTAAGAGAATAACTGTTCTAGAAGTAACAAACACTGTTACTCGTAGAACAGGAGAGCTGTTCTCTCCCTCCCCTACAAAGCCCAAAGACGAATGGTTTCAAAAGTTTAAAATTATATCCTGGCAATGGAATTGTCCTTGTTATGTGCTGTCAACTCTGTCTCAACTTGTGGTGAGCGAAGTTGGGTTTCCAAGTTACGGGAAATCTTTATGGAGTGTTTTTTTTCCCATTGCTACTGAATTTCCATGCCTGAGCAGAGATTTCAAGACAGCTCTTTAGAGTCCTAGTTCGTCACTCTATCTACTACACGATATGGGTTCCGCACTGGAATTAAGACAAGAGGAAAAGACACCATAATTGTTTTTTAAAACCCCCAAAACAAATAACAGACTTAAAAATATTTAGGACAATTAAAAGTGTATACGGAAAAAAACTGCTTTTATTAACTCAATATTGTCTTCCCATATTTAACAAAAGCAAAAGCAGCTAGTTATAAAGGAAATATATAAAAGATGTTCTATAAATGGTATACGACACCTGAAAAATTATCAAAAATATATTGAAGTGCTTCTAATAAATTTTGGAGCGCAAATTAAAAGAAGGTGGTTTTTATCATATGTGGTGGACTTGTAGGGAAGCTAAGAGCTTTTGGAAACGAGTCCATTTGTTTTTACAAAAAATGTTATCCTCTATAATTCCATATGAACCTGAACTGTTTTTATTGAATATAATACCAGACTCGATAGAAAAAGAAAAAAAATATTTGATCATACATGTAACGACAGTAGTAAGAATTTTATATGCCAAGTCCTGGAAAAAAGAGGAAACTACAACAATCCAAGAGTTAGAAAATTTTATAGAAGCAGCAGAGATGGATATTTTAACCGAAATATTAAAGGACAAAGAAATAGATAAGGCTAGGAAAAAAATGGGAACCTTTGTACAATTGGATGAGATACGAGGCTATTGAAGGGTGCCAAGACTATTTCCTGGCTTTTTGCCTGTCGTTCATTAATAAATCAGCCAGAGACAGAGAAATCCAATAGATACTTGTTCATTTTTAGCTGAAAGCAAGCAAATTGTCACAACTTCACTCGCAGAAAATGGGAAGAAGAAGCGCTCCGTGCTCATTACAGAATTTACTTTTACTGTATAAGCTTTCAAATGAGTAAGGCGAGGCAAAGGATGGAGAGCATGGGGTGGGGGAAGGAGGGTTTGCAGATGTCATCCCTCCCAGTTCTGGGCGGTTAGACTTCCAGGTCCCTTATCACTGACCAAGGACACATTCCCAGTTAGTTGCAAGCAACAGCAATTCAGGCAGCCTACCCCCCCCCTCTACTCTTCTGTGCTAAGCAGAAAACCTGACATAATAGGTTTACACATTTTTGTATCAAAGCAAGTTACAGAAAGCAAGGTGGCCATGGTTAGGCTAAGATATATATGTATTATATGTATTAATTTGGCCCCTTCAATATGAATGGCTTAAAATTATAAGAAAGAAGATATAATAAATAATTGCAGTTCTTAAAAGCTTAGAAAAAAATTGGTAAGATTGTTGTGAAGTAAGATTAGTAAGTAAACGTATCGGTTAAAGTAATAATGATATATATTGTTCTCTTATCACATTTTGTATTTTTAAATTTACCCCAGTACCTTATTCCAAATCCCCTTTCCTATATGACCTTTCCTTGACCCAATAGAAAAGGAATTAATTTTAAAAAAAAGTGTATATGGAAAATAAAATGTTTTTAAATAGCCCACCGAAAAGTAAACACAATGGTTGTGGTCAAAGAATTTCATTACCTTCCTAGGGAGGGTTTCCTCAGCCAGATTTTGCTACAGAAGATTGTCTCCACCCACAGAATCTTTTTGAGGGAGGGACAGGCAATAGAGCCTCCAAAGCAAAGCTAAATTTCATGTAAGTTCATAGAGAAGGAGATGGTCTTTCGCATATCCTAGCCCCAGCCCATCTGAGACCTTGGGGAAAATGTTATGGTTTGTTTTCCACCAAGTCCATCCACTGTCTAGCCACCTAGAGTGGTCCTCACCGACCAGATAGGTGGGGTATAAATTAGATAAATAATAATAAGAAGAAGAATGAGCATGGCTGGTGCAGTAGATTTTTCCTTTCTGGTTTGCAGTTCTCTGTGTATCCCCTCCCTCAGTCAGTTTAGTGGATTTGGAGGTTTTTTTTTAGTGGACTTTGAAGAAGGGGCATGGGGAGGGTTTCTGCGGTAGGGTGGGGAGAAGTCCCATTGTTTGTGGGTTGCACTGTATCTGCCCTGTACGTTGTGTTCCTTATCTCACACAGACTCCATTTCCAGTGTGCTGCTTTGTTCTCATATTACAAATCAAAGATCTGTTTTACAATTTATGTGCTTGAAATATTTATACACTGTCTTCCTCGAGGAGCTGCAGAGATCATATTGCACAGAAATTGCACACTGCTGCGACAGAGGAAAGAGTGAGTCATCAAAGCTTAAATATTGAATATGCACAAAAGTGCCTCACCGGTGACTTTAAGGAATCAGCGTCAGAAGTCATATAAAGTCTGCCTGATGTGTTTTGCTAAAGATTCATCTGAATTGAACATTTGTTCCCCTTTCTTTTGTGCCAGTTGCTGCAGCTTGGTGCCAAATGAGTGTAGCTCTTACTAGGGTTTCTGTCGATTTGTATTCTTAAAATCCCTCTTCTTCTTAAGAAATCAATCCCTAGTCAATTAAAAAAAATACATCTTGAAGCAATGCTTCGAAAATTATCTTCCTTCCTGGAATTCTGTTTTCTTGTTGTTATAGTAGATCCACACAAAATTGCAGACATCTGCTGCTTATCCAATTCAGGAATATGCTGTTTAAAAATAATTATTTTTAAAATCTTGAGAAAAGCTTTTAGAAAGAATCTTGTCAACTAGATTTTGCTGGCACTTTTTAGTAGATCCATGTTAAATTGAAAGCTTTTAAAAATGTGCTTCTTTGTGCTTGCCACCAATACAAAACCCCCCACAAAGAACGAAGGCATTTAGCCTGCTATTTGGTCTGCTGCAGGGACAGGCTGGTTCACTTCTGGAGATGGCAATCAGGCAATGTCTTTGCTGGAGCAAATCAACCTGCCCCTAAAGTGGTCCTAATTGCAGCTTTCTGGCCCCAGCCAGGGTGTTCTGATTTTTTGTGCGGGGGTATTGCTCTGTTTTGGTTGGTTTTCAGCATGTGCAATCACTGGAAACAAACCAAAAGTGAGTCTTTCTGTTTGAATTACCAATATGTGAAGTGGATTAAGAAGAGAGCCATTTCAAGATAGTGGCAAATTGAACACTTCCTTAGATGTGTGTGTGTGTGTGTGTGGGGAAGTTGAAGTGTATTAGGGCCGTGTATGCTTGCTGCCTCACTTTAAAAGAACAAAAGCCAAATGGAAATCGTCCTCCCTGGAGTATGAAGAGACAGGCAAGGACAACGGAAGGGGATTTATGTTTGCTTTTCTCAACCGGCTCTTGAGATGTTGCCTTCATTTTGCCTCCATGTGATTTTTGTACTATATGAAACGACTCCTTCCTTATGCCTTTAGGGGGAAGCAGTACAACTTCTGGGAATCTTCAAAGGAAGGGTCAAATGTTTGCTATTGAATACTGATGTGAGAAAAGGATATGTGCCTAAAACAAATAATGGGTTCATTTAGATACAATTGGATTTATACGATTATATTAGACGAGAGTTGGGATATTTCCACAAATCAGATTTTAAATAAATGCACCAGGCATAATAGACGAGGCTGTCAAGTTGGAAAAGTTAACAACATGTAATGGAATAGATGTACTAAATTAGCACTGACATTTCTTAGTGGCTCTCTTAAATATACATTATTATCTGGAGAAAATGAATCCTATATACATGTCTTGAGAACCTTGCACATCCATATTTCAAGGACACATTTTTTCAAGGCCTCTGTTATTCATTGGAGAAAGACACTGTTAGGCCACATTAATTCAGTTGGATTGCCAGCTCAAAATTCTCTCTGCTTCCTTTTCCTTCTCTTCCTGTTTATGTTTGAAGTATCCTCCCCCCCCCCCCAAGATTTTCCCCCTTGCAAAAGCCTGCTCCAATATGTGGAAATGTTCTTTAGGCCTCAGTTGGTTTCAGTATCGGTTGATGAATGGGATTTGTCAGAACAGTCAGAATTTGCTGACAAAAACAAAATATTCTGTGATGAGAACAATGAAATGTTCAATAAAGACATTGGGAAAATAAAGGATGGGCAAGAGAGTGCAGGCAAAGAAGACTTCTGCACAGAGAAGCACCTCGGTGTTTCTGTTAATTGGCACAAAGCCCATTAATTAAACTGAAGCCTTTCCCTCTGGTGTATGAAGCCAGACTTCTGCAATTGTTTCAGACCATGCACACCAGGTTGGGTGTGTATACCATGTTCCCCCCCCCCAAAAAGACAGGGTCTTATATTAATTTTTTCTCCAAAGCATTAGGGCTTATTTTCAGTAGGCGTTTTATTTTTTTTTTTCATGTACAACCACCTACATTTATTCAAATACAGTCCTGTCATCATCTGGTTGTGGCACAATGGTGGAGGGCGGGGTTTCCCTTAACTGGGGCTTATTTTTGAGTTACGGCTTATATTTCGAGCATCCTGAAAAACCATACTAGGGCTAATTTTCAGGTTAGGTCTTATTTTCGGGGAAACAGGGTATGGGTGTTTCTGTGAGAGAGTGGATCCAGGCCCCTTCTGCCCACTGTTCCACAACCATAATTGTGCGACCTGTTCCCACAGCCAGTTTGTTTGTGCTCACAGTTCACACTGAAGTCCTGTTAAGGCTTTTAAGGTCAGCAAGATTTCTATTCCCTGAGATTTCTGAGGCCAAACCTTACACCAAGGGTTGGGATCTCATGGTGTCACAGCAGCGGAGGGGGCAGGGTGGGAATTCTACGCTTTGTTTTGTGGCTGGCTGCACGACTTGGGCAACAAGAAGACTCGTGGTCCTCTGATCCCCTGCTTTGTTCCAGATGGCACAGCCGGTCAAGTGCTGGTGTGCCAGAAAGCCCAAATTGGGCAGAGAACTGGAGAGGAGGGGGAGGGAGTATATTGCTCAAATAATTTGAGAGTTTTGTTGAGGTATTATTGTATCAATTTGCATCACATGCTCTTTGTGTCACTTTCCCTATCCACATGGGGCAGCCTCAACTGAAAAAGGGTTGATTTGGCACAGAGGACTTCATCACTCTTTAAATGGCCTTATATATACCCAGAGTTGGCACTTTGATCAGCCCATGGATCCGGCCTAACCCTGTCTGCATCCAGTCCTTGTCTAGAAACATCTTGTCCAGAGCTAATGTTTCCCCTCTTTTTTCTTCTAAGTGGCATAGTGCTACATTAATGTTGCAGACGGAGGGACTCCAGCACGTATACGATGAGGCGCTTAAGTTGAACAGTTTGTTTTTAAAAATTTATAAAGAGAAATTTGTTTCTTATTCCTTATCATTCATAATAGTATCGGGGGAAAATGTTTCCATGCAAAATGTAAACTTTGGATGAAATAACTCGACAACTTTTTTTGTGTAAGATATTTGGTATAATCTTAACTAGAGCTTTTATACTATTCAGCCAACTTGGTCTCAGAACTGGTACTTCAGAGAAATCAAGCTCCTAAATGTGCCACACCAAAAAATTCTGGGGACATAAAATTTGGCCACAGAGAAGTGTAAAAAACCCTATGCTCCTCTTCCTAATTAATTCAGGCAGACCCTCCTCTTCCAATTACTGTACTGTGCTTGACGAAGAACACAGTAAGAGAGAGAGAGAGAGAGCAAGCTGCTTTCCTCCTCTGATCTCTATCTCAGGCATAACATGAGGTCTAGTGCATATAATATATCTGTAGGTCTGGGTCAGAATTTCCAAATGCCCATGGCAACATTTTGACATATTCTAGAAAAAGGAAATGTTTATTCAGGAAAAAAATAAAATAAAATTCAGATCAAATATATCCCGGATTAGCTATGTATTATTTTAACTTTAAATGCAAAGTCTAAGCAAGTTGGTTTAGACATTACAGTAACCCAGAATGTTATTGCTGTGTGTGTTCCATCCTTTCAGAGAAATGCCCATAGGTTTGTTATACTCCTGAAACCTCTTTCAGGCATGATGGGAGTTGTAGTCACAAATAACTGAAGGGTAGCCTAACCTTTGCCTTTTCTTGGTCTCATAGTTATAGTACATGGTGCTTAGGGAAGTGAGTGAACTGCAGTGGGTGCAAGACAGGGCAGAGTTTGGCAGATGTACTCTTCTGGGCTACAAGGCCCAGGAACTCCCAGTCTTCATGGTCATGGTCATGTTGGCTGCCACAGGTGGGGACCGTTCTTCAGTTGTGGTCTGGATGTTTTTGCTGAGCTCCAAGCATGTGTGGGCAACTATGGCTCACCAGATGTTTTCTGGATTATATCTCCCATAATCTGTATTTGCGAAGGCTTTCACGGCTGGGATCTAATGGTTGTTGTGGGTTTTTCGGGCTCTTTGGAAATTATGGGCCCCCAATGGTTTGGTGTGTGTTTTTTTCACGTAAAATTCTCATCAGTCATAGCCAATGTCACCAGTGATGAAGGATTATGGGACAGTGTTCTGAAGGTTGTTCTTCCTAACGTTTCACCAGAGTGCTGTCCTCTGAAGATGCTGTCCACAGAGACTGGCGAAACGTTAGGAAGAACAACCTTCAGAACACTCTCCCATAATCCTTCATCACTGGTGACATTGGCTATGACTGATGAGAATTTTACGTGAAAAAAACACACACCAAACCATTGGGGGCCCATAATTTCCCAAATGAAGCATAAAGGGTAGTGAAACAGCAAAGGGCTAAGATAGCAGCATTACCTCTCCAGAGATCTGAAATCCCATTTTGATCAATATGATTCAGGAATCTTTACTTCAGAGGATCATTAATGGAAAGCTACAAAAGAATGTCAGGAATAACAAACATTTTTTTTTTTGCTTGAGTTGCTTTATTTTTAAAATTGAAAATGCAGATTGCCAATCACTGAGAAGAAAATTGGCTGTTTCCTTGCAATTAGCACTCAATTACTCAACAATAAGATCCCCCCTCCCCTTTGGATAGTAAATTAGAGTTGTGATAGCCAAGGATTAAAACTTTAATTCATCCTGATGAAACATCTATGCTCTTATTTTTAATTGTGTAAGGGGAGAGCCAGACAATTTCAAGAGGAAATCTTTCTTTTTGAGTACAGTAACTCTGGGGACACCTGGAAGCCAAGACTGCTTTAAAAAATATAACAAAGTTGGAAGAGGGGGTTGAGGAGCAAGCAATACATATTTATAAAGAGGAGAATAATTTCTAGTTGAGGGCTGGTCCCTGGGGATTCACTGCATAACAATTCTTGCTAAAATCTAATATAACCTCAGAGCTCTGGGCTGTCTTAGCATTGTGCTTTTATCTGTTAAGATGCTAATTTCTTCTCCTTTGACCACAGAGCTGATTCTGGTGACATTAAAAGCAAGCTCAAGTGATTAAAGTACAGTATATAATTATTGGAAGACAAACAACAGCAGATAAATCAGGCAAAGACAGAGGCTTTCACATCAGAACTTGAAAAAAAAAACCCATAGGTTTTTGAATTAGAAGTCATCAGATCCCCAAGCCGATAAGGTGGTTAGAAGATTCTGGGGACTGTATATCCTAGAAAGTAACTTTTCCAAGCTTTGTATTGTATTACAGAATATTCACCAATTTGCCATCTTGTTTAGAGGAAAAATTAGTAGGTACAATATCTTTAAAGAAATGTGCCCATTGGCTTTTATTACAGATTTTAGCCGTTGTATTCTCCTGCTCCTTTTTGTTTCTGGTTTTTTTGCCTTTACAGTATTTATTTATCACATTTCTTTCATCTCCTGAAACCGTGAAAATGAGCTCCCCCAGCAGCTCACCACTGTTAAAATGGCAATAAAAACAGCAGTCGAAAACAATATATATTTGGAACGCAACAACAAGAGCGAAACCTGATCGTGGGTAGCAGTTGCAGGCACAACAACCAGACGTGGCACCCTTGGAAACTGGGAGCAATCTCCCTCATAAAATTGGCGCTAGCGTTGCCAACCCTTTAAGCTCTCCTGTAAAATCAAAAAGTCCCAAAGGTTTACAAGTGTAGTTGACACAGATTTCTACACATGCAGCATTCATCACTTGGGGAAAAAATGATGCTGGAGTCTCCCACCCCTTTCTTGCCACTCTTGTTCTAAATCCTCTGTTTGACATAAGAAGAACTTCCTGACATGCTAATAGTGATCGCATTTTCTTCACTTTGTGTCTGTTGCCAGAAATGCATCAAAGATCTTTATGGAAAAGTGGCACAATGGTGGGGAAAGAGATGCTAGGTATCATTGTTTCTATTTCTTCAGAACTGGTCCAAGAGGGGTTTTTTTTTGCCTGAGATACAGGCAACTTGTGACCACCTTGAAATTTTGGGATGAACCCCCCCCCCCCGCATCTGTGAGCTGCCACTATTCTGAAGTGAAGGATGAAATGCAGCCCACCACCATCTCTTCCACGTAGAAAAGCCAACCAAATTAGCCGCCCAGAGTGGTCGACCAGACCAGATGGGCGGGATATAAATCAAATAAATAAATAAATAAATAAATAAATAAATAAATAAATAAATAAATAAATAAATAAATAAATAAATAAATAAATAAATAAATAAATAAAATATAAGTAGGGTCTTCCTATTCGTGCTGCTTGGACTGCACTTGAAGGCAGTCAGCTAACTTTGGGGTGTAGGACAGGCTATGAGGTACACATGCGGTCCTGTAGCTTACCCAGTCAGGTTACTTACCAGGGCAGGAAGGAAAGAGTAATTTCACCCCTTACTCTGCAGGGATCCTGACAGAAACATGCACAGGGATCCCGACAGAAGCATGTTATTTCCATTGAGAGAAAAGCTCCCATTCAGTGCCTAGAGGACTCAGGATAAACCTAGTTTCTAATCCCAACTAGAGTAGAGTAGACCCATGGGACGAGTCGGACTTGTGTATTTGTCCATTTATGATTCAGCATTTGGTTAAATGTATATTCTTGAGCTGGATTCAGACCTTGGCCTTTTGATGTCTCAGTTATTGATCAGCAATGACTTGTCACGTGGAGTTGTTCGGTCATCGAATGATGATCTTTAACAAAGTGTGTCATGTGGCTGTCTACATTATCAAATCAACAACACCCTCTTTGATAAGAAAAGGCCTACATTTTGGTGCCTTCCTTTTCTTCTCTCATTAACAGTGATTCAGTCCCCTCCTGTTGATTTTACTGGTTTTTGCATTTCCTTTGTTGTGTTTCGAGGTTTTAGATTTCTTATGTGCATAAAGTCAGTTGTGGGGCTGCAATGAATTTTAATTATACTTTAAGCAGACCTGATGAACTTAAGTGGGTCTTAAGTTACAGATGACTAATGCACCCCATTGATTCTAATTGTTCTGCCCTAAGTATGATTACATTTGGATCCAGATCAATGTGTCTACCACCAAAACAAACCAAGAAATTAGTTTTCATACATTTGAAAGTTTATAATTTTTTACAACTTAAAAGGTGTGTGGACTGGGAGAGAGAAACTGACTCATGAAAAAGCAGAGGACAATAGATTTTTTTAATTCCAGGTTTAGAAAGACAAGACATGGAAGTGCCTCCAGTAATTATGCAGACTTAAACAAGATATGGAACGTTGAAACATACAAAACCCATTAGAAACCCAATGGACCTCTGTGTGTGATTCCGGGGTTTTACATTCAGGTTCTAGGCACTTACGTTTAGTACCTTTGATCTCTGCAGAAGATGCTGATTTCCCATGAGATTGCAGCTATTGAAGTGATGTGGAACTCCATGCAGACAGGAGAAGTCTTTCTATGCGTTTGATCCCCAGGTTCTGGGGCACATCTATAGGAATTCACTGTACGGCACATGTTGTTCAATGACTTTGTATTTTACTTGTTATAGTCTTGACCCCAGAAGGCTGCCATGGTGAAATAATTTACACCCAACTTTGTGATCTGTGAAAGTATCCAAATGTTATTTACAAGAAGAGCGCTCAGATTAATTCCCGCTTATGGCACAGAAGTCAGTAATTGGTCCCTGCGCTTTTTCACTTTCCAAAAATGACCCTAACATAAGAGTGAAGTTAAAACCTGTAACAACAGTAGGGAAACGCAAATATAATTTAAGAGTGCCAATTTGCTGTGCAATAAAGAATGAAGTATGAAGTGCTTTAGAAACCAGATAAGGAATCTAATGCTTGATGATCTCATATAATTTAACTTCCTATTAGTGGGAATTGGTCTTCATTTCAGTTCTTTATACCTATTAGAGTTTTAAAAGAAACAGAAATAAAATCGCTGCATTGTTCCCCCCCCCCCCCGTGCCAGTGTCGTTAGTTAGTAATGGTTAGATTTCCTAGGTTTGTAATGACCAGAAAAAAAAGGTTCATAGATTTTTAAGGCAGAAAGGCCACTAACAGTTATGTTCTGTGACCTCCCATGTAGCATGGGCCATTTGTTTCATTTGGCCCACAAATTCATCAGTTATTATAGGAAAGGCTATCTTTTAGAACATGGTGCTTGAAAGATTAAGTTGGCCTACACTGGCTTTTAGATGGCAGTTCTAAACTGCATGCATAGTGGCAGTCCAGTTTCTCTCCCCTTATATAAAGTTATGTTTTTTTCACAATTATTTATTGGTATGTATCAATAACATACCTTCTCACTGCACGGCAGTAGCAGTTGCAGCTGGGTGTATTGTTGAGCTACCATTATGCTATATTTATTCACCAGAGCATGGGTGTAACCAGTTACGAAATAACATAGGTATCTGCAATGAGTTACCTTTTACTGCAACATAGGTGCAATGATAATATGTTAAGAGGAGGCTTGGGACCATCATTTTTATCAGTGTAAGGAATAACATGTTCAAGTTTCCTTTTAAAATTCCTTTTGAAGGGCATTTGAAGGGGTTTTAAGAGGGATTTTGATACAAATGTTTAATTTCATATTTACGCCATTCTTTTTCCTCCCACCTTAATAGTTCCACTTAAAAGAAGCAGTGAAAAATAAAAGAAAAATATTGAGTAGTGCAATCTGTTAAATGTTAAAACATGTAACAGCACATGTAACAGCAATAGGCAATACCCCAAACTGCATAACAAATAATGGGGATGACTTATTTTGAAAAAAAAAAATAACTTCCCAGCCTCTTGTGTTCAAAGAAGAGGAGACACGCCTAATAACAAGTCCCGTTCTCGTCCCTTCTGGGCACCTATTGTTCCCAAATGGGCTGTGCTACGCTGTATGGTTTGCTACTTATTTGAAGGGCTACGCTATTCGTGCAGAAAGACTGGCCTATAAAAGCCATCCATAGCTGATGGAGTTTAGTAACTGGTTAAAGTCACTAAATCCAGAGTGCACTTAAAGCCACCCATCCACTTCCTAATGACTCTTTTTTCTGACGGTGATGGAAGATTACTAGTCTTGCTCCAGAAGCTCTTGGATTTGGTTGACCTGAGGCAGTATTTTTAAAGGCACCAGAGCTCTTTTTTTTTGTTATTAACACCAGCTGTAGCAAAGGGTTGGGGGCTTAGAAATTCTGATTCTGACTCTGAAAACTGATTCTGTGGAGAATCCTCATTTATTAGCCTCCTTTCAGCTCTCCAGACCCAACCACATTTGGATGGATTTCCCAGCTGATTATTGACATACATGTAATCCTTAAATTATATTTTTCCAAAAGGCAGGGTTGTCTTACCTCGTACCCAAAATCAGCTATATTGCGCAATACGTTTTCGAGGACACAGATCTCTCAACTTCAGTTCCATTTTTTTAAAGTTGTGCTGGTGCTTTACTTTGCATGTGTTATCCTACATCTTGAATTTTAGTAAGAAGGCGTACATGAAACAGCAGTTAGAATTTATGTGCATATACACACCTTTGTATGAGATCCCTTAAAAATGATGTCTCTGTCTCTGTTCTTAAACATGTCTATGTTTAAGAACTGCTGGCTAGCTCAGTGGCTTAGGCATCCATAGGGTCCTTTCCAGTTTTGCAGCTCGAGGATGATTCTCCGCTGTTCCGAGAACTACTTTTGAGAGTGAGCAACAGCCTTAGGACTACGGTCCCAGCCGGTTGTGATTTGATCTTTGTCTGACCAAAGAAGCTAATTTTTATTTTTAAAATTCTACAGGAGTCATAGAATCTAAAGGTTGATACTTTTAAAATAAATGAAATACACAATTAAAATGTGCAATATGTAAAAATTGCATTTCCCCTCAGTGAAATCACAATCAAATCCCACCCCACAGATACTTCATTTAATTATTTGGAAAAAAAGCATATATAATCTGTTTAAAGTATTTGAAAGGAAAAATCACCTTTGCACTCTCTGGTGGCAGTGTGGGAGTTACTGAGGCTCTGTGGGTTGGGGTTGGGGGCTACATATTGTCAGCCCCTGAGTTAAATTGCTAAGTACTTCTTTCCAGCGTGCATTTTTACTGTTTAATATAGTCAACTGAACATAACATTTTAGCACAATCTAACTGAGCACAATATTTTTCTAAATGTATATGGATCTTGTAATGTCTTAATTCTGAGCTCTGTTTATTAGCGAATGTGACAGAACCCTAAACAATTTCGCCTAGTAACAGGAAAAATAGGATGATTGGTTGGGAGAATGCAGAAAGTGAGCCAATCCAGGAAAGCCTGGAAGAGAGGAAGTCAAGAAGAGCTGGAGAGAAGGAGAAAGTTAATTTGTATCTGGATGAGGTTATATCTTAGCAATGGGCTGCAACTTGAGGAGAACTTACGTTGGGCATTGTTTATTTTAGCAGCTGATACGTTGTAATAAAGAGCTTATCTGTTCATTCTTAAACTGCTTAGACTTGTATGTTTATGGCTGAAGACAAGCCTTTTTAAAGGAAGGAGTTTTGAGTAGTGGCAAGCCTGGGTGAGGGCTGGTCACGGCAAGGGAAATATTTTATTCTGCTTTCAAACTGTGGAGATTTAAAATTATAACTGTAAATTCACTACAAGTGTTGAGATCTCTGTAAAAAGGTTGTACATTTTCATTACTTCTGGTTTGGTCTGGATATTGTACAAAAGGGAGAATGTTGTTTTTGTTGCTACTGCTGTTGTCGGTATTTCATTTCATGGTACAGTGGTGCCTCGCTTAACGGGCGCCCCGTTTAACGACAAAATTGCATAGTGATTAACTTTTTGCAATCGCTCTTGCAATCGCTTTGTGATGTACCCTGTGGGGAAAAATCGCTTTGCAATAATTGGTACCCTGTTTCGCTTACCGATCATCACAAAGCGATGATTTTTTAACAGCTGATCGGTGGTTCCAAAATGGCCACCGGGTAAAAAAATGGCCACCCGCTGTTTTCTGGGACGGATTCCTCGCTTACTGGGCAACGAAAATGGCCACCATATGGAGGATTTTCGCTTAAAGGTGAGTCTGAAGCCCATAGGAACGCATTGAAGGGGTTTCAATGCATTCCTATGGGCTTTTTAATATTGCATAGCGACGAAATCGCTTTGCAGTGATTTTTGCTGCACCAATTATCATCGCTATGCGAGGCACCACTGTAGATCTATGTCCCGCATCTATAGAGTGGCCAGAAGTTATCATTTTCATATATCAATGCAGATCTCACTGAGACATGCAGCCCTTTTCAACCCAACCGAAATTGATCCAGCTTCCCTGTGTAGTTGCACCCTAAGTCAAATGGTGTAAACTGCAGTGGTGACTTGTCACTAGGTTTGAAGCCGACAACTGTATTCCATGTTCTGCACCAAGTCTGGTAACAGATGTGCAATGACAAATGCAAATGCTGACTTAGGAGCTAGTGACAGTTTTCCATTGTGAGTTACATCATTTGGCATATGCTGACATATACGGTGGTGCCTCGCTTGACGAGGATAATCCGTTCCAGCAAAATCACTGTTAAGCGATATCCTCGTGAAGTGAAATAAAAAATCCCATTGAAATGCATTGAAAACCTGTTCAATGCGTTCCAATGGGCTGAATAACTCACTGTCCAGCGAAGATCCTCCATAGGGCGGCCATTTTCTGCTCCATGTCTTGCGAAAAAGCCTTCCTAAACACAGCAGGGAGCCATTTTGTACACCCGGTGGCCATTTTGAAACCTGACGATCAGCTGTTTTTGATCATTGTAATGTGAAGAATCGGTCCCCAAAGCAGGGAACCGATCATCGCAAAGCGGAAAAACCCCATTCAGACATTGTTTTGCGATTGCAAAAGTGATCACAAAACTTCATCATGAAGTGGATTTGTCATCAAGTGGCGTAAGCGTTAAGCGGGGCACCACTGTATAAGGAACAGGATTCTGGTTACTTGGTGTCAGAACAGTGGAAACAGTTGATAGGAAGCAACTGGAAAGATTCTTATAGTGAGCCATTTTCTAAGTCCATGTGCAGTATGGAGTGCCACCAGATAGAAGCATGTTCAAGACACTTGCATTTCGAGACAGTACTATTTGAAGTGGACAGTGACTTACAGAAAAATGTTATACATTCCGGGTATAGGTTGCTCTTTCTCCAGCCCCTGCATAATGGTGTACATGTTTCCCCAAATTTATTTTCACAACAGTCCTAAAAAGAAACAGGCACTTTTAAAAGTCAAAGGCCACGTTGTTTGAAACACGAGAAGCATCCACAAACATAAAACTTTACACCAAGAATTTGATAATCAGAATCCAGAAATTTGGAAGCAATTACAAGGCAGTTCAAAGGTGCCTTTTCTGCACCTCTAATTTATCACAATTTGAAGAAAAGCAAACCAGAAACAAACTAGGGTTAAAAGAAGAAATTATGGGCAGGTACACAACAAAACACGCTTAATTTCAACCTGCAAACATTCAATATTATGCGGAGATTGCATGAAAAATCAGCCTACATGCCAAAGGGATGCTGGTATGAAAGCTTAATCTACAACTGCCCAAGGACATCCCAGTGAAGGCGCAGCACTGTGGAAATTGTATGTAAGCTTCTTCCACCCTCATGTATAGAAAAGTTAATCGATTTTTGGTGATTTTTGAGATGGAGTTTTTGCCCTACCTCTCTATTCCTTGGTATGAAAGGATCACAAAGTTTACTGGGATCACATGCAAATTTCTCTTTAAAAATACATTTCTCTTCTTTTTAAGAAACTCCTGTCTCTGTCAGGAATTTTAACAATACTTTCAGAGATTCTTAAGAAACCTCGTGGTGCAGTGGTTAAACTACAGGACTGCAATCAAGACTCTGTTCACGACCTGAGTTTGATTCCAAGGGGCCTGGGTGGTCGTTAGGCTGACTCACTCTTCCATCCTTCCGAGGTCAGTAAACTGAGGGGTGTGCGCGCAATGTGCAGTTTGCATAATTAAACTGTAAACTATCCAGAGAGTACTTTAACTGTGGCTGGATAGTATATAAGTGTAACCCCTTTGAAATATTGGTTCAGCCCAAAGGGGTGGGACTAAGAAAGAGAAGGGCTGTGAGTAAGAGGTTTGAATCTCAGAACCAGCAGGAGAGCTGAAGAGGTCAGAGCTGTTGTGGCCACTTAAATGGCAACTTGGTCTAGATATGATTTCTATGTGTGTGTATTGAAGGGTTGAATCCACATTGTGAATTAATTAATTGCATAAAATTGAATCTATATTATATTTTCGAGTTTTGAAGACTCTGCATGTGGAGCTGATTCTTCTAGATATTGGACACCCCACCCAGTTGTGGAAGATGTCTTGGATTTTTATCTGGATTTTAATTCAAAGGGACACTTGAATGTTGCAATTCCACAAGCAACATCTTTATTGGTGCTGTTGCTGAGGTCTTAGGTGCACACATTTTGTTCTTGTTAGAATGGCTCGTGTTCTCTTTTGTATAATTGTGAATAGGAAAAGACTCATTTTGTGAAATTGTGTTTGGAAGGTTCATCAAGAGATGTCTAAGTAAGCAAACAGCCCCATAGACCGTGAAAGGGCTCTGTAAGCAGCACAGGTGTCGTGGGTTTTTGCTTTAAGAGATCCCCCTGCTTCCCTAGTGGAGCTTTCCTCTTCCCTGAGTGCCAACTGGAAGCTTCTGGTTGGAGGGCTGTACATACTATGGACATCAAGAGGAGAAGTGCCATTGCACTCCGCTCTGCCCCCCTGGTGAATCAAGACTTTTGTGCAGGGATGAAAACCATGAAAAAAAAAACAATTGTATAAAATAAGAGAAGTGGAATCACAGGTTCAACACCAGTGGTCTTTGGTGCAGAACCTGGTGCTTTTACAGGAACAACTGCTCAACTGGAGAGTCCTAAGAAAATAAATTAGTTAGTGTCATTGTTTTACCTGACAGACATGCATTCAGAAGGCTAAAATGACAACCTTCCTTATTTCCACAACAGTAATTAATTTCAGGTTGGCTGAGTTTTTTTGGGGTGTGTGTGTGCGATATCTTCATTTTCTATCTGTTCACATTTGTTTACCCATCTGTTGGAAAGAGGAAACCGATTATTTGCACTGCAGACATTGGGCCAGCTTGTGTTTTTTTGGGGGACTGCAGCAAACCTTTTATGTTTGTATGTAGAAAGAGAGATAAGAACTGGGGAGCTGTAACGTGATGAACCAGGGACTATAAATCATGGGTCCTGGGAAGAAGCCAAGCTTATCAGTGTTTGTGGTGATACAGAGGAGAAACCTCAATGCCTCTTCTGCATTGCTGGGCAGAAAATAAACACAGATACTTTTTTTTTTTTGCATCAAAGCTAATTTTGTTTCCAGCATTTGATAATGCAGCATGCTGCAGCTAAGAAATGATCCGTCAGAGTCTAGAGAGCTTTGAAAGTTGTTTGAAAGAAGAATAAATTGAAGGACCTACTGGATCCCTCATTAACTGAGCAGCAGAAGGAAGAATTGCTGGGATAGCTTGCTTTCAGCATGGCATTAGAGTCATTCCTCTTTAAAGGGATCTTCCTGCTCTGTGTCAGAGAGAGGGAGGGCTGTCCCTACTCTTGGGCAGAGTGGAGCTGCTACCTCAGGCAAGAGATTACAGCAGAAGAAGGGAGGGTCAGTGAGGAGATGGAGGGCAAAGCTGTGCTAGCCTGCTGTCCCTAAATATAGTAAAAGACAGCTGCCTTGCCACTGGCGCATACCTAATCCAATTCCTCCACCACCACCACTCGTAATTCATTTCTTCTTTCTTGTGTCACATCCAAGTTCTAGAGAAAGGATGAAGGTAGGGAAAAAGAAAACACATGCTATACAACAGCCATGGCAGGCATGGCGTCCATTGCACATCACCTAGGAGGGATGGGCGGCGGCGCAACATTTCAAAGAAACGCAAACGAAGAGGACAGGAGGGACCAGCCACTGGACGTCATGTATGGTTTTCTGCCCCCTCCATGGTCTGCCCACTTCCTGCTCATTTTCCTGCTCACTTCCTGTTTACAATCCTAGTAGGTGTGGATGGCAGCCAATAAAGATTAAAACCGTTTGAACACAAGGGTGGGGGAGAGGGTGCTCAGCACTGTGAATGCAGGGAGTGCCATGCCCTGTTACCAAATGTGCCCTGGCCCTCGGTCATTCTAGCACTGTTGAGCAGTTCATAGTGGCTTGTGTACTCAAAAGAGAGAGAGAAAAAACCCCCTGAAGACAGACTGCGGAGCACTTGCGAAGCAGGTTGAAATCCTTCCCCCAGAAAAAAAAAATGGGCGATGAAACGAGTTTTGATTTATAGGTGGATTACATTAAAACATTCAGGACAAATGCAACATTGCCAGATTGAATCGAAGGGTGGGTGTGTTCAGTTGCAGGGATGTTGGCAAGTCTTTGGATCCGAGTCCCAAGCCTGAGTCCCTATTAAAAGCAAGCTCCCCCCTCCCCCGGAAAAAAGGGAGGGGTGGTTGGGTTCCAAGTCACAAGTCAAGTCTCAGTCATTGGAAGAAAAAAAAAACCCTGAGTCGAATCCGAATCAAGTCACTGATGTGACTTAAGTCCAACTTGACAACAAGTCCCAGGACACAACAAGTTCCCATCCCTGCTCCGTTGCCACGGCTAGCATAGGAGCGTAGTGACCTGTACAGCAGCAGGCTGGCATAATGGCAAGGCAGCCTTAACTGCATGGCCCACTGTCCTGGCAAAATTCATGGGGTGTCATGCTGGTGTAACACCATCATCTTCCCAATAGCAGGAGCGGGAGAAGCAGCAGAATGAAGCCAGCTGTTAGCAAGGGCAGCAGAAAGCTGCTGTCTGCTACCACTGCTGGGAAATATCACCGCGGGGGGGGGGGGGCTGATTTTCTGGCTGGATGGTGGGCACTTCAGTTGCCATAGCAATGTATGAACAACCAACCTCCCCCCCCCCGTTCTCTGCAACACCAGTGTGTGTGTGTGTGACTGAAATGCAGAGTTCCTATGCCAGCAGAAGTAGGGAACACTATTAATGTAATGGAGAGGCAGCAGTAAGGAAGGGGAAGATAATAATATGCAAAGAAGAGGAGTACATGTCTTATTGTCCCATTTCTGCCTACAGTTATGTTAATTCTCTTGAAAGTGGTAGAAGATTTGCTGTCTGGGCTGGAGAACCCACTGTTCTACTTTTGCAACTGGAAAGAGGTTTAAGATCTGGTAGGGCAGGAGATCAAACTACATCGAGCACTTGAAATGGAAACAGTTACACATGAGAACATTGGAACCTAAGGAGGATGGGCGTACGGTGGAAGGGGTTACTCGTAGGAGTTCCATCATCTGTCATAAAGCATGTCTGCCCCTCAAATGCAATATTGTGGAAGGGAACCCCAAATGATGAAAAATAAACCAAGGTAATCCTGCTGTACTTCATTGTGGTTATTAGGTAGAGTGAAAAAAGTAAAGGAAAGTGTGCTGATTACAGTACAGTGGTGCCTTGACTTACGAACTTAATCCATATTGGAATGGTGGCCATAAGTCAAAACATTCGTAAGTCAAAGCAGCATTTCCCATAGGAATGCACTGAAAACTGATTAATCCGTTCTGGCTGTTTTTTGTCTTTATGTCAAGGCACGGTTTGTAAGTCAAAGCATTAGTTCCCATACCACTAGGGGGAGATTTTTTTTTAAATTTTCTTCTTTTGATCTAAGATGAACTTAGGTCAAAAAAAGGGCAGGAAAGGTTGTTTTTTTCCCATTCGTAAGTCAAAGCTCCGTTCGCAACTCAAAGCAATATTCTGCATCCGAAGCTGTTTGTCACTCAAAAGGTACATAGGTCAGGGCATTCGTAAGTCAAGGCACCTCTGTATATACTGCCCCATAGTGCTCAAAGCATTCTCTAGCTGGTTTAGAATGTAATTATGCAGGCTACACATTGGCCCCACTCCACCCATGAGCTAGGTACTCAGTTTATCAACCTTGAAAGGATAGAAGGCTGAGTCAACCCTGAGCTAGCTACCTGAATCCGCTGGGATCAAGCTCAGGTTGCGTGCAGAGGCTTGACAGCAATACAGCAGTTTAAGCACTGCACCATGAGACGTACAGGGAGACTAACAATGCATACCTCTAAAGACCCTGTCATTGACAGCCCTGCTGAGGCCTTGCAGGCTGCACTTAGTTGTTTCCTTTATTAAGACAGCCCATCTCTTGTTAAGTCTTCCTTTTCTCCCTTTGGCTCCAGATTTTCCTAGCATTGTCTCTTCTAGTGAGTCTTGCCTTCTCATAATACATCCATTGCAAAGCATGACAGCCTCAGGGTGCAATTAGGCTCCTCAGCCACACCTCCTGGCTCGTGCGGGAGATCCGAGTAGATCTAGGTGAGAGCAGGCATTCTGCCAAGTATCGGGGTCCTAAACCGTTTAGGGCCTTATATGTAAGCATTAACACTTTGAAGTCAATGTGGAAACAGATGGGCAGCCAGTGCAGCATGGCCAGAGTAGGAGAGATATGTTGGTCTTTTCTCACTCCAGTAAGGAGTCTGGCCGCTGCATTCTGCACCATCTGAAGTTTCCGCATCAGCTTCAAAGGGAGCCCCACGTAGAGTGTGTTACAGTAGTCTAATCTAGAGATTACGAGCACATGTACTAAGGTAGTGAGCGCCCCCGTGTCTAGGTAAGGTCACAACCGGGCAATCTGCCAAAGGTGGAAAAAGGCGGTGCGGACTACCGACGCCATCTGCATTTCCATGGTGAGCGTCGGGTCCAGCTGTACCCCCAGGCTGTGGACCCCACTCTTCGTGGCCAGGGCCACCCCCCCAAACATGAGGGAGTTTCCCAAGCCACCATCCACAGGGCCACCCACCCTCAGAACATTCATCTTGTCTGGGTTCAGCCTCAGCCCGTTCTCCTGCATCCATTGCAGTACGGCCCCCAGGCAGCACTGGAGGGACAGGACGGCATCACCTGCAGTTTTTGAAAAGGAGATGTAGAGCTGGGTGTCATCAGCATATTGATGATACGATGCTCCACACCCCCTGATGACCCCACCCAGCGGCCTCATATAGATGTTAAACAGCATTGGGGAAATAGTCGACCCCTGTGGAACCCCACATTTGAGACTCCACGGGGCTGAAATACTCTCCCCAAGCTGCACTCTCTGGGGACAGTCCTCCAAGAAGGAACGGAACCAGACCAGAGCCAAGCCACCGATACCCAACTCAGAGAGCTTCCCTAGGAGGATACCGTGGTCGACGGTATCGAAGGCCGCCGAGATGTCGACGAGGACCAACAAAGATATTTTACCCCTGTCGACCTCCCTCAACAAGTCATCGTACAGGGCGACCATGCCGTCTCTGTACCATGGCACGGCCTGAAGCCCGACTGAAATGGATCCAGGGCATCTGTTTCATCCAGATGTGCCTGAAGCTGGTCAGCCACCACCCTCTCGACCACTTTGCTCATGAAAGAAACATTGGCGATGGGCCTATAATTGCCAATTTCGTCCGCCGCCAAATTAGGTTTCTTTCTGATGGGCCTAATGAGTGTCTCCTTGAGGGCAGAGGGAAACCTGCCCTCAAGGAAAGACCCATTAATTATTGCAGTGGCCCATTCTGTTGTTATTGGCCTGGCTGCTTTGATTAGCCAGGCCGGGCAAAGGTCCAAGGAGGAGGTGGTGGCTCGACAGCGGTCAAGCACCTTGTCCACAGAGTCAGGCGTCACAGGCTGAAAGGAGTCAAGGGTTACCGGGCAAGATGGAGCGCTGGACATCTCTGCTCGACTCACTGTATTCAAAAAAGGAGAATAAAAAACCATATAAAAACGATCAACAATTTCATTTTCTTCATTGACAACATTAAAGTAATGTCATTCTCCTATAGTTATGATTTCTGCCTTCAGCTGAAATTCTTTTGTGAGTTCTTCTTTAACTTTTCTAAGTTCTTCTTTAATATATGATATTGTGAGGGCTTGATTTCTGGCTCATTTCTTCGTTCAAATAAATCAGGAGATTTTTGCACTTTAGAAACGGGTAAGGTTTATTGGAGTGTTGAACAAATAACCAGTGTCCAAAAACCAATGTCTTTCTCCTAACAACGGGTCGGTCAGGGGCTTCCGTTCTTCATCTAGGAACGGATTCTTTTCACTGGCGTTCCATGGACCCGGCCAGTCTATAGATAAGTTCAGGCTTTCCACAGGTCCTGCTTCACTTTCCAGCAGGGGCACGGTGTCCTCGTCCTGGTCGTCCGCCCACATGGAACATCCAACGGATGGGGGGGGTGTCTTCCAGGGTCCTCCCGGTAGTCCTTCTTCCGTATTTCTCTCACCCTCTGTCATGCACCCATTCCCCTGTTTGTTTCTCCACACAACCCAGGTTCACTTTCGGGTATGACATTTATTTTTCAATCCTTTTCTGCTGCCACCAGAGGAGATATTCCTCACTACATCAAATATGACTCTTAAATCTGTGTTATTCAATTAAACAATGTTTATTAAAGTGTTCATAAGTAAATCATGTAAAGTAAATCATGGATGGTCTTATTTCATTTAATCAATCAACTGTGCTTTGGTAACATTTATATTTGCTTATGTACAATCATATTAATCCAAGTATTTATTCATTTCTTTTCTTATCTCTCTATTACTCTTCTCTAACACAAGACTGGCCCTAACTGCCTAAACTGCTTTTCTCCAGTTCATATCCCTAACTCATCCCTAACTCTAACTGAAATCCTAACTGCTTTTTAACTGCTTTCCATTCTCTTATATATCCTTAGTCCCGCCTTTTCTGTACAGCCATTGGCTCCTGAATCAGGGTTCCATTGTGATGGACAGGAGTGGTTGCTGACCTGTCCGTCACACCCTCCATTCCAACTTCTCTCCTCTCTCTCTCTCTCTCTCTCTCCCCCTTCTCCTTTTCCTCTCTCAGCCTTCATCTCCACTCCCTGGCTTCTGCTTCTCCCCAATATGATGGTCTCTCTCCTTCTCCTGTCACCAGCCTCCTCTTTGGGTACCCTCAGCTTCTCCCAAGCTCCAGTCCAGGGATCCTCCATCCAGACCCATTCCCAGACTGGCGGCAACTCTTCCTCCCTCCTTTTTATATCTGCTGCTCCCGCTTCTATCTCCACCCTCTCCTTCCATTCTGTTCCCGCCATATCTCCCTGAGTTCCTTCAACCATCAACCTTCGTGTGTATCGGTCCCTCGCTGTACTGTTCTCTTGGAGAGTGAAGTGGGCAGGGTCTGTATTTCTTTTTCGACAGTATGAGGGAGGGGCGGCACTCCGTCGAGAGGGTTACTGCTCTCACCCTCTGTCTCACAGATATTAATAATTTAATATTCATCAGCAGTCATCTCAAGTTGTTGCATATCTTAAACTACAGTCCTGGTCTTTTTTCTGCAGGCTTTCATGCCTCCTTCATCTGACTCTGACCAAGCTTTCCATAGGATGTGTTCTGTATATGGGTTGAACAGACAGGGAAGTAAAATATACCTGTAGCAACCCCAGACCTACTGGAGTATCCCACCCTGTAGTTATGCTGCCACCAACCATTCGCTCCACCAAGTCACCCAGACTAGGAATGGATTTTAATAAACAAACGAACAAGGTTTATTGAAACAACCAACAGGGTAAATAAAAGGATCAGGTAAATAGGATACTGGAACGTGGTATAATCCCAATTGTACACATACAACAGATTGGTTCCCACGGAACACTTTAAGGTAACGCACAGACCCTGAACCTATCAGTTCTGACTACCTAGATAGAAATCTGAACTTATCAGGTATGTACTATCTGACGAACAGTTGTACCCAGTCTACCCCACAGTCTGACCCACAGACTCCAACTCCACTTCTCCACACCAGCTCTCCTACGATGGACTTTCCCCCAAAGATATATAGTACAGCTCCTCCCCCCTGATGTCCCGCCTTCCACTCCCCATAGGATGGAACTTTCCCTCCAAACCCCTGACAGACAGGTACCATCAGTGCTGTATGTGACACCTCCCCTCTTTATAAGTTGTTTTGCGGGGGAAAAGCTAAGGTGCTTTTCTCCAAAAAAACAACCAGGATCAAAACACATAAACAGTTATACATTATAATACAATCCCATAACCCATACTTACTCACTCTAGGTCAAACATATCACTTATGCATTTAAACATTAATATTTGTAATACATCAAGTTACCTTTATTAATACAAACCAAGCCTGTTCAATAAACAGGTACATTTAACTTTTGGTCACCAAAATATACACAGTCCATGGTTTCTTCGCCGTCTTCACTCGTCGGGTCTTCTTGACAAGGCGTCAGCAACACAGTTCATTGACCCTCTGACCACCTTCACTTCAAAGTCAAAATCTTTCAGGTTTAAAGCCCACCTCATAAGTTTACTATTATGGGTTTTCATTTATGTGACAATACCCTACTCTGATACTTCTATAGTAGGAAACTATTCTGATTTTTCATATTGTGTTCCAACAGTAGTCTCTTCTCCAGAGCACAGGTTATGCTTTGGGACAAGCAGATGTCCTGGCACACTCACTTCTAGAATGACCCTTAGCATTTCATGATCCACCCAGCTAAAGGCTTTAACTTAATCTATAAAGCATGGATTTTCCTTGCTGCATTTGTGTTGATATGAAAAATACACATGGGCCAACCACTACTTATTCTTGGTTTGTGGCATAGATCACAACTGCGATAGCATAGATCATGCAACCCCAAGCAAAATATATTCTGTTCCCCGGATACCTTGGCCTGGGATTCAGCTTCTCTCTGGATTGTCCCAGTGTTGAGGTACAATTCTACTGGAACTCCAAGTGTGTCTTATTTATGAAGAAACGTTTTGTCCTTGGTTACAGATGGGGAAATTACTTCTGCTAGCATTGGACATAGGTAATACAGTACTATAATTTTTATGAACGAGTTGCCACTTTTTATTTTATCTGTAACATTCCTGCTTACCGTAAGGTGAGTGGAATGCATTTAAAATGCATATGGAAGCTATTTAGAAAAAACACACAACACTCGTGCAAAATTAGGCCTGATCTGATGGAAGAAGCCATGGGTCGTGAGATATTTCATTTGAAATAGGCATGATTGAGGCACAGGGTTGAAAATGCCTTTGAGAACATGAGGAAAAGCAGAGAGCTGACAGAGACTGCACAGGGAAGCCATTGAAATCCACAAGCACCAGCAGAACTTCAACAAAAAAGAGGAAAGTTTGAAACTCAACAAAACTTGGCTTCCAGCTCTGAAAAATACAGCGTGCAAAAGGTCAACGACCTCTACCCAGCCACAAGGACCAGGAGTCACTACACACAAAAGACAAGCTAATGACACCCATCAATAACAGTGACAGATAATCTCTTCTCCTTATCACAAGAATACACCCACAACAAGACACACTAATCACCCATCTCCTGAATAGGACAAAAGCCTATCTCACAGCCATAAATGCTCCAATCCCAAGCAAACTACACCAGAGCACAGAGTGATGTCCTCTGAAGATGCCGGCTACAAAGATTGGTGAAACGTTAGGAAGAGCAACCTTTAGAACACGGCCAAAGAGCCCGAAAAACCCACAACAACCACTTTATGTTCTAGGTTTGAAATCAGAGCTTGGGAAAGTTACTTATTTTGGCTCCCACAAAAACCGCTGAATGATTTGAGCAGTACAGACAACTGGACAGTCAAGGAAAGGAGGAGAGTATTTATAAAAGGTTCTTTTAGCTTCCAGAATGTCCCACAGCTACCAGGGTCATTAGCCAGGCTGGTCGGGGAGATTTAGAGTGTTGTAGTTCTGAAAGGTAAATTTCCCAAGCTCTGTTTGAAACAGCTTTCTTTACTTAGTTGCAAATTATATTACTTAAGCGTCAGTACTAATTCTGCATGCACATCCATCTGAAATCATCTTGTGAGTGCAGAGAGACAGGGAGAGGGTCGTTGTTTTTCTGTACCTAAACAAAAGCATCTGAGCTCAGATCTCTTCAGATAAATAAAGTGACTCATGCAAGCATGCATTTGCACTGCCTAGCTCTGTTTTGATTGCCTTTTATGGTTTTTGATAAACTTGACAGCCGGAGCCTTCTGAAGGTCATGGCCCGTGGACTGAGGAGGAAGTTATGCTTTCACACAAAGAACTTCATAAATATTACCGGCTCCTTGTCTACATTCTGCCTGGCTGCTGCTTCTTGGTTTAGAGAACCTGGAGACCAGATGCTGGAGGAGGGCAGAGAGGTTTCTTGGCAGAACCCCAGCTCGGTGAAAGAGAAAAACGTTTTGCTGGCAATGATGAAGCATTCGTTTCCTCAAGTTTGGAATCGTTTTGACAATGTACAACTAACACTTGACCAATGATAATGAGCGTATCCATCTATCACGTTTGAAGGGCAGGAGCTCCCTAAGGTATACGGTTCATATTCCAAACACTGAATAGCCAAAAGACATGTGGAACAAACAAACAACAAAAAAAAAGAAAAATGGCCGGCTTTGTGAGTGCTGAAAGAAGACCATAAATGGGCACCATCTTCTCGCTTACCGAAATGAACGATAAAGCTAGAAGGAAATAAGGTTCTGTGAGATGAGGGTGATCCCGAAGGAGTCCAGAATCCCTTTCTTCATTTGTTTCTGCTGCTGTTCCTTGGCAATGCTGTTTTAACATATATCCATACTGGTGGAACCTGCAACAAAATGTCTGAGTTGAAGATGGAACGGAGTGCCTGACGCAAACCCCTGTTTCATTCATCTCTTCTCTCCACCACGTACCTGTCCTTCCATTTGGGGCTACCACTTCCTCATTCTGTCCCATTGTTTGACTCTCTCTCTTCCTCTCTGCTTGGTGGGTTGCTTCCCTTGCCATTTCTCCCCCTCTGCCTCTCATTTCCATGTTCACTCTCTCGCACTGTATCTTTCATTTTTTTTTGCTACCTCTGTGTAGCTACTTCTTTTCTTTTTCTGAAACCTGTGTAGTGTACTGGCTGGCTGGATAGCTCACTGGTTTAGGTCTCTCTCTGAAGAGCCAGAGGTTGACTGTTTGATTCCTCATTGTGCCTTCCAGGAAAAGAGCCAGTTTGTGTGGTAGGCAGCAAACCCCCCAGAAGAAGGGATTAGTAAACCACATTTGTGTGTTCTCTAACTGGGAAACCCAAAAAGGGTCAGCATAAATCAGAATTGGCTTGAGGACACATTATTATTATTATTATTATTATTATTATTATTATTATTATTATTATTATTATTATTATTATTATTATTATTATTATTATTATTATTATTACAACTACAACTACAACTACAACAACTACAACAACAACAACAACAACAACAACAACAACAACAACAACAATAATAATAATAATAGAGCGCAAATAGAGAAAGGACCCGACGGATTTGAATTGGATAGCTGTTAAGGTCGCTACTAACCTTTACCTGGCTAAGGTAAAGGCTGCCAGTCGAGCATACTTCGCTAACCGGATAAGCGAAGCTTCCAACCAGCAGGCGGAGTTATTCCGTATAGTACGCGACCTATCCGGAGTTGGTCTGAGCAATGGGCCTCCCTCTAGTTTTTCGCCAGACCAATTTGCAGCATTTTTTAAATCAAAAGTGGAGGCCATCCGCCGGGACCTCTCTCCTTTTTTGAACACAGTGAGTCGAGCAGAGATGTCCAGCGCTCCGTCTTGCCCGGTGATTCTTGATACCTTTCAGCCTGTTACGCCTGACACTGTGGCCAGGGTGCTTGATCGCTGCCGTGCCACCACCTCCTCCTTAGACCCTTGCCCGGCCTGGCTAATCAAATTAGCCAGGCCTTTAACAACGGAATGGGCCACGGCTATAATTAATGGGTCTTTCCTTGAGGGCAGATTTCCATCTGCCCTGAAGGATACACTCATTAGGCCCATTAGGAAGAAACCTAGTTTGGCGGCGGACGAAATTGGCAATTACAGGCCCGTCGCCAATGTTTCTTTCCTAAGCAAAGTGGTGGAGAGGGTGGTGGCCGATCAGCTGCAAGCACTCCTGGATGAAACAGATGCCCTGGATCCGTTCCAGTCGGGCTTCAGGCCGCGCCATGGTACGGAGACGGCATTGGTCGCCCTGTGTGATGACCTATTGAGGGAGGCCGACAGGGGCAAAGTGTCACTGTTGGTCCTCCTTGATATCTCAGCGGCCTTCGATACCATTGACCACGGTATCCTCCTGGGGAGGCTCTCCGAGTTGGGAATAGGCGGCCTGGCATTGTCCTGGCTCCGTTCCTTCTTGGAGGACCGTCCTCAGAGAGTTCAGCTTGGGGAGAGTGTCTCGGCCCCGTGGATCCTCAATTGTGGGGTTCCGCAGGGGTCGATTATCTCCCCAATGCTGTTTAACATCTACATGAGGCCGCTGGGAGAGGTCATCAGGGGGTGTGGAGTCAAGTGTCATCAGTATGCTGATGACACCCAGCTCTATATCTCCTTTTTGCCAACCACAGGAGATGCCGTTCCGTCCCTTCAGCGCTGCCTGGAGACTGTACTGCAATGGATGCAGGAGAACGGGCTTAGGCTGAACCCGGACAAGACGGAGGTGCTGAGGGTGGGCGCCCCCGCAGCTCGGGATTTGGGAAACCCCCTCTCTTTTGGGGGGGTGACCCTGCCCGTCAGGGATGTGGTTCGCAGCTTGGGGATCCATCTGGACCCGGCGCTCACTATGGAGTCCCAGGTGGCGTCAGTGGTCCGTTCCGCCTTTTTTCACCTTAGGCGGATAGCCCAGCTGCGACCCTACCTTGATGTGGGGGCGCTCACTACCTTGGTACATGCGCTCGTAATCTCCAGATTAGACCACTGTAATGCGCTCTACGTGGGGCTACCTTTGGGGTTGCTGCGGAAACTACAGGTGGTGCAGAATGCGGCGGCCAGATTAATCAGTGGTGTGAAAAAATACCAACATATTTCACCCACTCTGGCCGCCTTGCATTGGCTGCCCATCCGTTTCCGCATCGACTTCAAAGTGTTGATGCTTACGTACAAAGCCCTAAACGGTTTAGGGCCTCGATACTTGGCGGAACGCCTTCTCCCGCCAAGATCTACCCGTGTCACTCGCGCGAGCCAGGAGGTGAGGTTGAGGAGCCTAACGCCGAGGGAGGCCCGGAAGGAGAAGACAAGAAATCGGGCCTTCTCGGCGGTGGCTCCTCGCCTCTGGAACAACTTACCTCCTGTGATCCGCAGGTCTCCCTCGCTGGGTGCCTTTAAGAAGCAATTGAAGACTTGGTTGTTCCGGCAGGCCTTTCCATCATACTCCTCTTGACCCCCCTTCTTTTTGTTTTTGTTTTCTGTTTTGTATATTATATGATGTAATGTAGTGCCTTCTTTTTTAGAATTGTCTGTTTTCGTTGTTTATATTATCTTTATGGTTGTTAGCCGCCTAGAGTGGTCCGTTTGGACCAGATAGGCGGGATATAAATCAAATAAATAAATAAATAAATAAATAAATAAATAAATAAATAAATAAATAAATAAATAAATAAATAAATAAATAAAAATAATAATAATAATAATAATAATAATAATAATAATAATAATAATAATAATAATAATAATAATAATAATAATAATAATAATAATAATAATAATAATAATAAACACCAGGTACAGTCAATCAAAATAAAAACATTGACCGGTATTATATAACAGACACAAGTTTTAACCAAAAACCTAAGTATCTGTTAAATATTGGCAAAGTATGTATGCCATCTTTTGTAACTCTGATGGTGTGATTTCCCAGATCTGCAAATGCTTATAGTACTGTGCGAAATTTCTTGATATTGTTCCCAAAGCCCCAATGACTACGGGGACCACTGAAGTGTCTTTCTTCCAGAGGCGAGATGTTTCGATGGCCAGGTTTCTGTACTTTGTTAGTTTTTCCAATTCTTTACTTTCAACTCTGGCATCATCATCATCATCATCATCATCATCATCATCATCATCATCATCATCATCATCGGAAAATATCAGGTGCAGTCAATCAAAATTATAATAACATTGTACAACAGATACAAATTTTAACCAAAAACCTAAGTATCTATTAAATATTGATGAAGTATATATGCTGTTCCTAATATTGCCATTTTTAAAATAATCATAAAATATTGAAGTTGCAACGGGCCTATAAGGCCATCAAGTCCAACCCCCTGCTTGATTCAGGAATACAAATCAAAGGATATCTGCCAGGTGGTTGTCTAAGTTTTTTTTAATGCCTCCAGTGTTGGGAGCAATAACCACTTCTTGAGGTAATTGGTTACACTGTCTTTCTGCTCTAACAGGAAATATTTCATGATATTCAATCGAAATCTGGCTTCCTGTAACTTGAGCTCATTGTTGCGTGTCCTGCACTCTTTTTGTAGCTCTGATGGTGTGATTTCTGAGATCTGCAACTGCTTATAATACTGTGTGAAATTTCTTGATATTGTTCCCAAAGCCCCAGTGACGATGGGGGTCACTAAGGCATGTTTCATCCACAAGCAAGATATTTCAATTGCCAGATTTCTGTATTTTGTTAGCTTTTTCAATTCTATCTTCAGCTCTGATGTCTCCTGAAACTGCAATATCAATGAGCCAGACATTTCTTCATTCTATTAGTACTCTGTCTGATGTGTTATGTTCAAAGTGTCTAGCTGCCTAGAGTGGTCCTGATCCGACCAGATAGGCGGGATATAAATAAAATAAATAGGAAAAAAAATCAGTTTGGATCCAGAAATCCCACAAGATCTTGACTTCATCATTTTCTGACACTTCTTTACCTGATGTTCCCATGGATTTTTGGAGGCTGGCAAATTATTGTTTTTGCATAATAACCGGTGCACTTTGCATAATTATTATTGTGCTTCCTGGGAAAAGAGCCATCCTCAGTCGTAGAATGTTGAAGTAAGTGATTGAATTGCACTGCTATATGTTGATGGAGACATGTTAGATGCACATGCTTTAACCAGCTTGTCTGGTCCAGGTGCACTCCAGTTTTTCACAACCTTTACTTGCCTCTTAATCATTTCAGTTCTTATTACAATATTATCTGTATGTTTTCTTTGAGTTTCTTCACAAATGTCTCCAATCCATGAGGTGTTTTGTTATGCCTGGTTGAGCTTTCCCAAATTTCTTTCCAAAGTTTTAGATCATCATCTGTACATGGGCCTAATTTCTTTTGCTGTACAATTTCTCCTAGTGATTTATATAATAATTGTTGGTATTTTGAAATTGCGTCTTTTCCCTATATTATTTCAAGCATCCATCATGTCTTTCAATTTTCTTTGCTGTGGTTGTTACCCATTGTTTTAATTCTTCCCTGATTTCAACATTTTTTTCCTTTCTAGGTCATATCTTTTGCATAGGTTGGCTTTTACTTTTCTTCTAAGTTTTAAATCTTTGAAATATTTTACATTGCTAATGTCTGCACATAATCTGTCCAACCCCCCCGCCTAATTTTCCATTTTGGAGTGTCAGGAGTTTTCTGGTTTTTTTGTAGCTTGTAACCAGGTTTCATGCCCCCCCTCCATGGACACAGCCCTTGTTGAGGCTGAGAGGCTTGTGTGCTTAAGTGAGGCCAAGAGCTATGCTGATGGTAGTGTTGCTACCTGAAGGGTCTCCCAAGTCAGATAGGTCTCAGCTGAGAAGCCAGACTAACTATGTCCATCAACCATCAATTATGATGAGAAGGAATAAACAGAAATCCATACTGGATTGGCCATCGCCTGGATCAACAAGGACCGCCTCAGATGCTATGGCTCCTGGACATCTGGTAACCAGTGGGCTGCAGGACTCAGCAGATCCTGTTGAGGAACCACGACAGGCTGATGCAAAACTACTGGAACAACGTAAATATAAAACTTGGACTCCTGACAAAAATTGAGAAATTATGGAATGCTACTATGACACAAACCCAACAGTCCATGGTTTTCAAAAAAGAATGATAAAAATTTGGAAAATGAAATACTTGAATAGTGACATAACTGAACAATGATTAAAGGACCAGAGAAGGTTTATCATCCAGAATAAAGTGTTTTCAAAACTGGAATTACAACAACTAGAAAATGTGGCAAAAGAAAAATGAACACAGAACAATGAGCATAGTATGGAAGACAAATGGAGGGTAGAGGCAGATGCAACGGTGGAAGAGAATGTATCAGTAGAGGAAAAACTTATGGAACAAGCCAGAAATTATGATTGTTGTAGGTTTTTCGGGCTCTTTGGCCATGTTCTGAAGGTTGTTCTTCCTAAAGTTTCGCCAGTCTCTGTGGCTGGCATCTTCAGAGGACAGCAACCTGTCCTCTGAAGATGCCGGCCACAGAGCACAGGTTGCTGTCCTCTGAAGATGCCGGCCACAGAGACTGGCAAAACATTAGGAAGAACAACCTTTAGAACATGGCCAAAGAGCCTGAAAAACCTACAACAACCATTAGATCCCGGCCATGAAAGCCTTCACGAATATACAGAAATTATGAGTTGAGAGAACAGCAGACATCACTGAGGGGAAAAAATAGAAAACCATATTAGTAAAAATACAGAAAGAGAAAGGCTCCCCATTTTTCACCAGTTATGAAGTAAAACAGTAAAAGTTCTACTAACAGATGCAAATACAGTACTCAGAACAACCCCAACCAGTACACTAAAGGAAATACTGTAAACCAGCTCAGCTACTACTATTACTGCTACTGCTGCTGCTGCTGCTACTTCTACTTCTACTACTACTTGAAATTTTAAGGTTCTTTGTGTTAGGGATTAAATGGTCTTTTTCTAGTGTGGTGTAATAAATAAACATCTCACATATCTTGAAAACCCTATTAGGGTCATCACAAGTTGAATGTGACTTGGCAGCCCATAGGAACAACTATATCTGGATAGAGCTGGTCTTACGTGGTATTGCACCCAGGTGCTTTTGGGTGTGTGAAGTGTCTATATTGGGGTGAACAACCTGGTCCCCTTTAGATGTTGGGTTGCAACTTCACCTGTTCTAGCGAGCATATCAAAGGGCAGCTGTAATCCAAGGACAACTGGAGGGCACTGTATTCCCACTCCTGTTCTGTAATCTTTCTCTGCATGCCCATGACAGAGGGCAGGATTGTGCTCTTCATCCATAGTCATTCAACTGTGTGGTGAAACATGCAGGCAAGGGAGAGGAACAGACACAACATGAATGAATCCTTATTAAGGCATTCATGAATGTTAAGAAACAGTTCTTTTATCACTCTATATGTAATAGAACTGTCAATAGAATTATACTGTCCAAATATAATAGAAAAATCTATAACAGTTGCCATGTAGTAAGGAAATGTTAGACTTAATCCAATGCAATCTGTCTTTATTTTCTGGTCTGCTTGGTTGAACACCACAAATATGATCTTGACAGATGTTAGCAAAAGCTGGGCAGAATTCAAGCCACAAAGACTAGAGGATAAAAGCTTGGAAGTTTTGGCTCAAGACTCTAAGATGCTGGATATGCAGGGGTGGTAAGAAGAACTTGGATATAACCCTGGATGGACACAGCTCGAAATTGATGATCTGGAAAATGAGCGCAAATTGAGACATACATCATTGATAGAAGGATATGAAAATGTAGTAGCTTTAGAGCTCTCTCTCTTTCTCTCTGTCTGTATGTGTGTGCATGCATGTGTGTGTTACAAAAATGCTGAAACACTGAATCCACCTGTTTTCAAGTGAGCTGGGAGTCTTTTTGCTTTAAGGCTGGACAGTTAAGCAACAGCTAGTGATTTGTGAAGTATACATATGTATTTGTGCTGCTGTTACTAAAAATCTGTTAGAAGTAAGGAGGCCATGGTCACACTAGAGAAATGCCGCCCCCTTCTATCTTGAGTGTTCTGCTTCCTGTATAGTTGCGTATTGTGGTCTTCTGGTATATATCCAGGTTTTTAAAAACTTTTTTAAAAAAACACACCATGCTGCTTATTTTGAGTGAATTAGATGTTGTATGTTCATCTACACCCCTTGAGCAGGACATATCCCCCTTCCTTTTCTTGATCCTTTCTCTGCTCTCCTTTCCCTGCCCCTTTTTAAAAAAATGTGTGGGTATATCGCTGTGTTGACACAACACCACCTGGGCTATTTCTTCCTATTTTCATGCTTCGTGACCTCTGTGAAGGAGACCCACAACGCACTGCAGTGGCAGTCAAAAGACAGTAGGGGGACTGTTGCTCCATATTGGACAGTATACCAACAAGCTGACATCCCTGTTTGAAAATTAATTAAAAAAATTAAGGGAGTTGAGTTAATTGAAAATTAATTTAAAAATTAAGGTGAGAGAGGTGAGACCGCATATCAAATGCATAGGAAATGAATTGCTTTAGTAGTACACACTCAATGAGAAGTTGGGTGTACTGCATGATGAAACGTTCACCAAATGTAGTACAGTACTAGCCTCCTAGTCGGCTGGATTTGATGTGGACATAGCATGGAGGGGGAACAAAAGAATCAATAATGGCCTCGCTATGTCTGAACCTTCCAAAAAGGGTTGAAATTCACGAGGAGTAACTTGGAAACAGTAATACTTACTGTTTGTGAAAATCTGCTTTGAGTATTTAATTGCTGTATTCTTTTGGCCATAGACTGAATCTGGAATGGAAACCAGTGTTGCCCACAAACCAGTAATCATTGAATCAACTGCTGAATTGTAACTCAACAACAGTATAAGCACTATTAATTCAGCGAAAGCACTGTAAATGAATGTAGACCCTTTTGTCTTTCTAGTACCAACCTACCAAGGTTTTTGGGGGTGAAAAGGCACACCTCACCTTCCCTTTTTGCCTTCTATTCCCCCCCCCGAAAATTATTTTAGTGGGAGGCTTAGAGGGTGAAGGAAAAGGTTGCCAAAACACTGTCGATTGTTTCATTCCAGTAGTGTTATTTGCAGTCTTCCCTAGAATTCTCAACACACTTGGGAAAAGATGTACAAAGGCCAGGGTTGGGCTTGTAATTAGGCACATAGCTCTGGGGGAAAAGCCCATTGTGGGAGGGGAAAGAGCTTAATGGCAGGAACTACACGTTCCCCTTAACTTTTAGTTTGACTCGTGGCTGCCCCCTTCTTGCTTGGTGGAAGAACCTGTCTCATATCCAGTGTTCGAACAGGTTATCACTTCCCTTGTTTTATTGACTTTTGTGCACAAAGGAGGCTCCAACTTATTCTTTGCTTTAGATAGCAAAAGATCTTGGAATGCCCCTGGACAGTTCTTGGTATATGAACAAGCAAAGTCAAGCTGCAGCATAAGGCCTTAGATGATGCTTGGTCTCTATATGCCTTCCCCAGAATAATAATTGGGGGTGGTGGAAATAATGCTATGGGGCTTTTTAACCTTGACATAACTTAAGCTCTGTCCCTAACAAAAGTCTAATGCGTCCAAATGTGCTTGTTTTGTTCTAGTGGACACTGTGACACTTTTCTTGAGCTGGGTACCAGAACGGTCTTTGTCTAAAGGGTCTCACTTGTCCTTCTCCTCCTGTGCCAAGCCAATTGTAGCATGATGTGGTGCTGCAGCTAGGAAGGGCTGTACTTGCCTTACATCTGGGATCTACGACCTCTTCTGATCTGGCTTCAACCAAGCTTTCAATATGTGAGGCCTTGTGTGGAATCCCTTGCCCTTCTGTGTCTATTTAGTGCATTCAGGATGCTGCCCATGGCCATCTAGGAAACAGATCCTGCTTGTGGCATTAAATCTCATGTATGTTGGCAGATTTCAATGCGCCTACCCAGGTCTCAGGGGATTGCTATGCTTACTCAAGTCTCTAGGAAGAGAGACAAATCTTAGGGCGAGCAGCAAGTACAAGAGGAAAACGTTTGGTGTATAGTGCGAAGGTGTTTGTATGTGTGTTCAGCACATCATACTTTAGGAGAACATGCAGGTATCCACATGGTCTACCTCTCTCTCTGTCCAACACACAGAGTGACCAGAACCCTATTGCTTATGTCTGCCACTGTAAGTGCAATGGCATAAGTCACAGCGGGGAACTATGGCAAGTTAAGGAGTTGCCACTTGCATTCCTAATCACAGGCTGGCTGCATGACTTGGCACGTGATGAGGACTACAAGCAGCAACTCTGTAACTAGCACCAATTGGTGGTTGTGACTTGTGCTTTTGCACGTATGCAGCTGTACACAAACAATAGGATTCTGACCATTATTTTGCAATTGTTACAGAAAGAAGCATTTCTTATGACATCTCAGGGTCCCACTGCTGTGACAATATAAATCTCCTCCCCCAAGTCTCAGGATTTGGCCCCGAAATCTAAGGGAATGGGTAATAACTGTATTTGGAATCCTATTTTTAACCAAAGGTGATATTTCACTGTTTCTTACCAAATAAGCCCTAATCTGCCTTTTGTTGTTGTTATGCTCATGTGAATTCATCCCAAGAGAGCTTCATGGTCCTAAGGTCCACATGGGTATTCTGTTGTTTTTGAAGTAGAAATTTAGAGTGTGTATGTGGGGAAAACATCTTGAAATATTATGGAAGCATAAGAAAACAAAGAAGGGCTTCATGAACGCTGCCAAGGGAGCTTCTGTAAAACGGGCCAAAACAGCCAGCTGTCAGGCATTCATCACATCTAGCACTGGACCAGAGTCTAAATCAGTTCTGTCAGGTGAGTTTTATTGCTGATCGATGAGTGGACAGAACCAAATGCAACCCAAAAAAAGTTGACAAAAACTGGGGCAAAGAAAAAGTGATGCCAGTTTTTAATGTTAGTAAGTCTGTATTGTTATGTAAAGGGGGAAGGATATGACTCATTCTTTACCTTTGCATTTGTTGGGAACTCATGGTGGGCTTCTAGCAGGAGAAGTGCAAAAATACAAGAGACAAACATAAAAGCACAAACACACATACATTAAACAGTAGTGTACATAAATTAAAAGCAGTGATCTCATCTACGTTACAAAAAAACATAGGCATTTCCCATTTCTCAGAATGATATTTGTTTGTTGCTTTTTAATGTTTCTGTGCTTAATGCTTTTAGCTTTAAATGTTGCCTTTTAGTGATGCACACAACCTTTGTATAATCGTTTTGTTCTTAAATATTGTCTTTGAATGTTGTGAGCTGCCTTGGGTCCTTTTCTAAGGAGAAAGGCAGGGCAAGAATATTTGTAATACAAACAAACAAACAAACAAACAAACAAACAAATAAATAAATAAATAATAAACAAACTGTTGAATATAAAAATCTTCCTACTGCATTTTAGGTTTGACACAGAACCTTGACTCTGTCTTCGGTGACAGAGGATGTAGGCAGCAAAAAATGCAAAGTCCCGCAGAGGATCTGTTTGCCTGCAAGGATCCTCAGCAAAGGGGTTACACAGTTCCATCCAACCTTGTTTTCCAGAGGCATCTGGAGACTGTGGCACTCATACAAACCTTCCATGCTTCCTCACTGCCTTTGCTTCCAGATGGGTTTCTCTTGGCTACAGAAAGCTTTCATTTCTGGATAGAAGAATGAGCGAATGGGAAGGCATAGGGAAGCCAGTGACAGTTCTTCAATTATGCATTTCAAAATCCAAGCCCAAGAAACTGATGTTGGGATTCAGCAGGAAGGCCCTGGTGCATTCCGTCTTCCGCACCCACAGCTTCTGTAACTGACAACCCAGGTACAATATCCTTCCTCCCCATTTTTTTAAAAATCCTTTGTATGGTGGCAGCAGGTAGGATGGCAAAGGAAGGTAGTGCTGGGAGCACTCCTGAGGAAGGTGCCAACCATCATAGGACACACGTGAAGCAAGGCTTTGTGAAATTATTGTTTCATGTCTGTTTTGGAAGTTCATTCCTCATCCAGGCATCATACCGATGGGGGGAAATTATACATCAGGTACATTCTCCCCCCCCCTCAAAGATAGCTCATAGAATCTGCTCTTCTTTAATTTTTTTCTTTTGTGTAGCAGTGCCAGGGCAGGTATAAATATTGGATATAAGTGTATATGGCCACTTTGCAGGATTAGTTGTGCCTCTCACCATTACATCAAGCCAAGAAAAGGCTAAAATTGGAACTGCCCTAGCATTGGACAGATGGAGATGCCTTCCACAGGAAAGAGATACAGATGTCCAAAAAAAGGCAGCAAGTTCTTTAATTTAACTCCCCCCCCCTTTTAAAAAAATTTCAATGAATGTGGAGAAGTGTGTTGGGGATCCCCCCGAGTCCCCACAGCACTGCTTCTCTTCAGTGTCTTGGGCCATCCCAGTGATTAAGATTCTCCATGGCTCACTCTTTCTCCAGTGGAGGAAGGACATCCCAATGGAAGGAGCCCCATGGACACGGTTAGATGCAGATGCAAGACAGGTTATGAGACCCACAGACCCTAGGATTAGGAAAGACCCAGTATCTAGAAGCACTGGGAAGACAAAAGAAGACAGAGGAAGAAATGCAGACAGGAGATTTGGAACGCCATGCTGATGGCCTTATAATGTACTGGGTAGCTAGAATTCCAGGACTCCTACAGCTGGTTACAGTAAGCTGAGTTGTGTATACTGGATGCTTGCCAGCATTAAATGTTTTAACTGCTGCCACAAATGCAAAAGTGTTTCTTCTTCCTATGTTCACTCCCTCTAAGCATTTTCAAAGGGCTTCCATTAAAAAAAAAAAAGCAACAAACCAGTGGAAAGATAATAAAGTAAGTTTGGACTTTTAGAAGAAAGGAAAAAGAAAAGAAAGGCCTGATTTATGTATGTTTGGTATGCTGTTGCTGCAAGATTTAGCAATTCATGAATTTTCTTCCCCTGTCTCTGCACACTTGGCCTCCTCCTGTCTTTAAAAAAAAAAGGAAGTGGAGGTATAGGGACAGAAAAAGAACGAGCTAAAAAGAACTGAGGTGTGAGGAGAAAGACGTAAAAGAAGACATATGCATCTACTGTCTGGCAGGCAGGATGCCAGGTTGGTTCCCTTTATGTAGGCCAAATGGCACCAAAAAAGCAGCTGCAAAGTGTTAGAAAACCAGACCTTGTTCTTGTAAACACGTTTGCAGATGTTGGGGGTAAGGAGAGCCCTGACGGGGACACAAACCCACTTTTCTGCTTCAGTGAAGTTGAATTCCACATAGTTCAGGTTCTTTCTGGTGATAAAGTAGAAATGATTGGTTTCCCAGGATCCAGACTCATGTGGAAAGCCTGCACAGATAGCTGAGGCACCCTATTCAGACTCATCGCCCTGCCTGTGCAGCAGTGGGGTGAAACTGGAAACCAAGAGGCCAAGTTAGAGCCATCCCCTCTACCTGTGGTGAGTCTGCACTATTGGATAACAAAACAGTAGAGTTTGTAGACTCAGAAGAGGTTAGTCTGATACAGAATCATAGAACAACAAAGTTGGAATGGACCAGAAAGTTCGTCTAGTCCGTCCGCTACAGTGCAGGAAATTCACAACTCAATAATGCCAGACAGATGTTGATACAACCTCTGTTTTAAAAACCTCAATTTTAGGGGAAGCATGCCTTTGTGCACACCTCTGGAACACCTGCCCAAGTTTTGATGCAGATCGACAATAATGCTCCAATCTGCCAGTCTCCAGATTGTGATTGACCGTCATCAAGGGATGGAGTCTTGACTGCCAGGTAGTGGTGACCAAGCAGGAGAACCTTTAGCTGAACTCTTCTCAGCTTGACAAGGGCTTGCAATAAGAATGTGGAGAAATTATTTCCTTGACTCAGAGTCCCCTGGCCAATATGGCCACGGGTTGTTGGTGCACACCATGACAGCAACAACCTTTTCAACCTGTGAACCCAAATAATTCCTTAGATGTTCTTGGGAGGCAGTGGATCCTTTGATATAGGAAACTCTTCAATGGTGGGTTGTAGTTCTGGCCCCAGTAGGTTTGGGATTTAGCAGTACACCTCTGCAAACTGTCACGTAACCATATCATGTTTGTTATAATGACTTAACATCTGGGTTGCTACACAGAAAGTGTAAACACTTTACTTCATTGCAATCAAGAGTATTTGCAATCATCAGGGTTACTGAAAACATTCTAAAAGTTAAAGGGGGGAAATGGCTTGGGATTTCCTGTTCTTCTGGTTCTATCTTACAAATATTTGTTGCTCCAAAATTTTGGCCATGTGAGTTCAAGTCCAGGAATGTGTAAAAAAACCCACAACACCCCAGAGACTTTTTGTCTTTTTTTAAAAATAAAGATTTTTAGTCTCTAAAAAAACAAAACAAAACAAAAAAACTCCCAGCATCTCAAATAGTTCTATATCAGTAATGAACATGTTGTATTTGTTCTAATTCACACTAGGATATTAAAGATTTACCTAGTGAATATTTTGTCAGAAATTAACATGACTTATCATCAGGACTTCCTTTGGTTTTAATCCCGCTGTAGGATGATGTGTTTTCCCTAATAGTGCAGAATCTCTCGTTAAGTTCAGGAAACAGGATATAAGGATCCGTCAGTTGAGCCAATTTATGAGCATAATAAAACAGCCCCTATTACCTTTGGCAGTCAAGGCAAGACAAGGTGAAACACAGTGTTGTAAAGTTATTATGACAAAGGAATTTAGTATTTACCTGACAAAATCAAGTAAAAATACTGCATGTATTTTTGAAACAGCATTTCAGGCATTATGACCTAAAATTAATAGCAGTAGCCTATCATTTATCCTGTTGTACAGGGATATTTCAGAGTTCACTCAAAGCCAGAAATGTCTGCTATTAAATCATTACAAAACTGCAAGCCTCTCTCTCTCTCTCTCTCTTTCTTTTTTTGGAAGTGTTTCCTCATGTCTGCTCTATGTCTACCCTTAGCTTCACCAGGCTGCTGGTGTTAACAGTTGGGGCGCCCCTCTTACCCCTCTCCCAATGTATTCTGCTTCTAAATTAAAAACAAATTTAGAGGCAAAATCGAGGTTTTGTCTGTTGAAGGTCTGTTAGGGAAAGCAATGGGTAGCACATGCAGCTGAGCTTGGTCGTTCTAAGTTTAACCTTTGGAGGAAGGGAAAAAGCACAAAGGAAACTGAGAGGCCAACTACACAGGCGTTTGTCCCACTCTGTAGCCCCTCCTAGAACAGCTGGGATTGCTCTAAAAATATTGACTACATTTATGTTCTTCTGAGAGTGTGCCAACCTGTCCCTGATGGGTACCAGTCTGTCCCAAACTGGTCTAGGGTTGGCGCCTGCTGTTTATTTGGAGCAATTAGAATCAGTCCAAATAAATAAGGTTTTCTGGCTCTTTTCTTAGATTTGGAGCTGTTATTCTCTGAGTTTCCTTGGTCTCTACATTGTTCCTTCAGTGCCCTCACTGTCTCTTGAAAAGTTGATGTTTGTGCAGTAAGTAGCTAAAAATGAACACTTAACTTGTTCATAAGCAATTAGAGATGGGCATGAACCTGGCTGGACAGTGTCTGTGAAGCGACCAACATGAATTTGACACAACTCCGGGAGGCAGTGGAAGACAGGAGGGCCTGGCGTGCTCTGGTCCATGGGGTCACGAAGAGTCGGACACGACTAAACAACTAAACACACATGAACCTGAAAAATGGTGGTTCGTAATGGTTCATGGTTAGCCACAAACTACGAACCGTCTTGAACCAACTGGAAAACTGAACTGCGAACCATTTCGGTTTTGGGGTCGTGCCAGGTGTGTAGGGCAACTTTGCCCTATCATGCTGCCGCTGCACCTCTGCTGAAAACACAATACACTGAAATAGTTAAACTCAATGAAATCAACTATGTTACAAAAACAACTACTGAATTAAAACATTTTAGAAGCACATCATTGTAAAAAAAAAAGGTAAAAGTAAAAAATAAACCATTCACCATTAAGGAGTCCAATTCCCCACTATGTTTCTTTGATGGGGGCTGGACTCGATGGTCCATAGGGTCCCTTCCAGCTCGGCAGTTCTAAGATGATGTTGATGATGATGATTAAAAGTTCCTTTCCGAATTGCCCATTCAGTTGCCCAAAGCCTCCTAATAAGAGAAAGTTCTTTGTATTTTTCTGGATTGAATTCTACATGCAGCAGGTACAAATTCTCCCACAGCTCCTAGGCAGCATGGCCACTGGCCCAAAAAAGTGACTTTTCTCATCTCTGATCCACATCAAGAGCAGCAAATGACACTTAAAGGCTAGCCCCTTACTGAACAGAGTTGCCAACCATCTTTATTTATTTATTTATTTGATTTTTACCCCCACCCCCCTAGACAGCGTCTACTTGGGGCGGCTTACAAATGTCAGAAAATATTATAAAATACAATAAAACAGCATAATCATTAAACAATTAAATCAATAATATGGTGTGTTCAAGATGGGGAATGATAGAACAAAAAGATAGAATTCAAGGACTGACAGAAAGGAAGGCCTGCCTAAAGAGTCAAGTCTTTAATTGGCTCTTTAAAACACCCAGTGAGGGAGCCAGGCGGATCTCTGTTGGAAGGCTGTTCCATAGTCGAGGGGCCACTGCCGAGAAGGCCCGGTTTCTAGTTCTTTCTTTCCGGGCCTCTCTCGGCGTTAGGCCTCTCAACCGTCCATCCTGGCTGTGCTGAGTAATTCGGGTAGATCTTTCTGTTCAGGCTGTCTCAACACACTTTGCTTCCTGAGGGGAATCTCCCAGTTCAAAATGAATAGTGTACCCAGACCTGGCCACATTATTTTGATACATGAGGCAGAAAACCCCACAAGTTTCTCTTCCCCAACACTGCCTATTAAAATCCAATAATTTGCCATGCTTCAAAATGGCTGCCTCGCTGTGCTTAGTGGTCGATTGGCCCTGCATCCATCTGCCCATTCATTTCTGCACCATTATACAATTCCCTTTTCTGAACATGCTTGTGAGCAGGAATCCCTCCTCTTAAGACACCTTGTCTCTTTCATGGAGAAATGACAATGGAGCAGGGCAGGACTAGGTGTTCCTCTTCAAGTGTGAGCCTATCCACACCTCTTGCTTGCTCCTGTTTAAGAGGTGGTTCCGTCATCCATTGATTCAGATTAGTTTAACAGATCTACTGTATGTGACATTTAGTCAATCCCTCCTACTTCCCTTCTGCTCTGGGATTATTTCCCCTTCCTTGGGAACTTTTTTTTTTGGCATCCCAGGTCCTTCCAGATCTGTTATCCCTGGATATTTTCTTGAATAAATCTGGTATGGGGGTGTTACAACTAGGATTTCCCCTGACATCAGCTGTAATGTCATCTGTGGGTCTGTTCTCCTCAGCATAGAGCAGGACTGCCTTGATCTCTTGAACTGTTTCCTGCATCTTTCCTTCTTTCATGTTCTGGAGAGGATTCCTCCCTCCCCCATTGTCCATAAACCAGCAGGGCTTGTGCATATCCCTTCCAAGGGGTGAAGATGGCGTGGAGAATGGGGAGGGTATGAAAGGGAAGGAGGGGGAAGAGTTGAATGGAGAAAGGAGGGGACGTGTTACAGTATGGGAACAACCTGGGAAAAAAATCCAGATTACTTTAAGGAAAAATTAAAACAGGTATAGAAAGCTGGAGGGATCCTAGATATATGGAGGAAAGGGATCACAATTTTGACCCACATCAGTTGGACCACACACTTTGTTTGGATGAGCCCTGAATAAGCAGGCTGTGGCGTCCACCCTTGTGCCCCTTTTGCTTGACCTTCAAGCCTCAGAGCACACGAAGGCAAACAATCCCTCTTTTCACTGCTGCCACCAGGTGATCCCTAAATCACCATTACCTCAGAAAGATTCAGGTCCACACTTCAAGTTCTTTTAAATAAAACTTTGGTTTATTGATTACAGGGATTCATAAATATCTTCAGTAGCTAATCACGCCTCAGAATTTGCAATACTCCACACTCTGTCTGGCTTTTCTCTCCTGCCTGACTCTTACATTTCTCCAACCGACCCTGACTGACTCAGGCTCCACTTCTTATAGCATCTTTCTCGGCTCCGCCTCTCAGCAACATGAATATTCATAAACCATTATATTACATAACAAACATAAACCATTACATAATATAACATGAACCATAGACCTAATAAATAGAGAACGCTACACAGGCCTTTAGGGAAAACACAAGCATTGTGGATAGATGGGTCTGGAGTCTGGGAAACTGTTGGTTTTTCTGTTTTGGATGCTGCTGCGGCTTTTTCCCAAAATAATCTGGCACCTACTTTCAAGGCCAGACAAGAATCATTACTGTTCCCCAGACTTTGCAGCTACATTTCTGATCTTGTTTACTTTTATATTGCTTTCGGGTTTTTCTGTGGCCTTTTGGTTTCTTATCTTTTATTTGTTATTTCCATTTTAATGTTGTGTTTTTGTTTTGGTCTTATAAAGGGTATGAAACATAAAGTGAAAAGATGCTATATCAATAAGGACACAAGGACATACTTAGAGCAAAGGAGATTCCCTTGAAGCTACTGAGACTTATTCCTAAGCATTTTAATCTTTCTGTTCTATCAGATTAAAAAAAAAAAGGACAATGGCACATGAGTCCCAGTCTCAACAGCGTTCGTTATACCTCAAAGGCCATGTGTTACTGAGTTTTGCTTTCAAACGAATGGCAGCCCTCTTTGCTGGGCCAGGAGGTGGCCTCATTTGGAAAAGGGAAAGAGGACAGCCTGGCCAACAGTGATAAGCCCTGCTGTTGGCAACTGCCACAGGTAGCAGATGGCAGAAATCAAAAATGGCTGGCCCTCGATGGCCCCTCTGAGCCCCCTCCCTTCTCCCCTCTGCTGAAGGGCACAGCTGCATGCGGAAGGACAGCCTGGTTTCCTTTCAGCTGACCTGCTGCCGTGTGGTGACTGTCCCTGGTCTGTGACAGTGCCCAAGTGGATGGCTGGTCTTTGCCAGGAAAAGCCCCCGCAAATGCGCAGCTATCCACTTGGGCACCTGGGAGGGATCCCCTACCCCCTCTGCCCTGAGACATGGGCATCAGCTTTTCCGTGGATAAAGGGGGAGATTGTGGCATTCCCTCCCTCCCACTGAAAAAAGAAAGAGAAAGTTTGTTCTTTCAAAATCAAGGAGCTTGAAAATAGTACTATTGGACTACAACCCCCAGTGGTCATGTTGACTAGGGGATTCTGGGAGCTTTAATCGAGACAAATGATTTCTCCAATACTGTACTCTGAGGGGAATGAATACAGGTTTGTATCTGTGCCCTTTTTGTAAGGAACAAAATACAAAATGGGTTTAGGACTGCGGCCTTTTGTTTTGTTAAATTCCTTACATTAAGATGCAGATTAGTTTCCACAGATAAATCAGCACGGACATATTACCTATCAAATCCCACAATCCCTTGGACTATTTCTTACCTGCTGTCAACCTTTGTGTCAGCGGGGGAGGGGGGATCTGCCTCATGGCCGGGCTTATGGAAAGGCTGAGAAACCAAAGAACAGCAGGGATTGTACATCTGTTGCTGACGCTAAATGGGATAGCAATATTGATGGCCTTACTAATTTATTTAGCAGACCAGAATTTTGCATGGGAATGAAGATGAGTTCGTTGCTTGTATGTCCTCACTACTTCATTCATTTGCTACATATTGCTATGGGCAGTTAACACACTGCTTGCTGTTTTTAACAGCACTCCCTTCTGGCTAATTTCACGTATCTTACATGAGTTCAAAATTGATCATGCATGATTTCAATCCCTGTGGACTCAGAGGATTTGACTTTTTTTTTTCCAGAGAAGAACATGTTCACGTGAGTTTTGTTTCTGTATTTGTCATTTATTGTAACTGGCAGTAGCAGGCATATACTTGCAGAAGGACACGGCGATTGTCAGAGAGTGAATTCCTTGTAGTTATTATTAAAACCCTGTGTCCCACTAATTTTGTGTCCCACCAGTGGCATGTGTCAATTTAGGACCCCCACTCTAAAACAGGGGTGAAGAAGCTTTTTGCTGTTGACGGGTGCATTTTCTCCCTCAACGTGCAACACTGTTGTCCCAGGGTTACATGTTGAGGATTTGTACTTTGAAGCAATGATTCTCAATTTCTGGCCCTCCAGGAGTTTAGAAGTTCAGTTACCAGAAGCTCCATCCAACATGTCAGGGATTCGGTGAAGTGACACCCCTCAAAATCTGGAAGACCAGGGCTGGAAAGCAGTAAAGAAGACCAGCTGTGTCTTGTGTATGCCTGTCATGCATTCTGAACTGCTTGGAGGTCCCAGCCATGAAAATTGTGGAAATCTGACAAAATAATGATGTTTTAGTTTAATGAGCTGGTAAACCAAACTGTACAAACCACAAAAACCTTAACAGAAGCAGTGGCAAAGTCTTCCAGAGTATGAAGGTCTGGCACATGGTTTCATGTCTCTTGCCAAGGTGGTGTAAAATTCGAGAATGGGGGAGGAGCACATTGAGAGGTTTGATCTAGAACCTACAGAGGCCAGATGGATCCAATTACAGTAATTTCATTGGGGCTTACTCAGGTTTAAATATTTTGAAATGTGTGGTTTATATCAATGGGATTTGTCATGTTTAATTCCGTAATCTCCACTGCAGAAAGACCTACTATTTTCCAGGACAGTAAAGAGAGTTACAGGAAAATGTTTTTTGCTGGGCAGTGGCCATATTGCTGAATGCAGTGGCTGAGACACAGGAATGGGCTTTTGCATTCTGTCGTTGCTCATCATGAGCTCAGTCCATGTGTTCCCATGGAAGCTGCATGAAGTGCAGTCGGCTGGCACAAGAGGTTTTACTGCCCGAGACACAGGAAAAGATGATGCTCTCCCCCTCCCCCTCCATTTCCACAGACACAACTGAATCAGACAGTAGGTGAACTATATTTTAGCACTAGCAGGATAGGTTCCCCCACCCCTGTCCCCAACCCACCTGAGGCAAGTTTAAGGGTAGCTCCAGTGGAGGTGAAAAACTATAAATTACAATAGCACATCATTCTAGCTGAAATCTTTTTAGTATCCTTAAAATACGATTCTTGCAGACTTTGCTGTCTGGGAAATTGAACTTTTGCATAAAGTCTCTGCTTGCCAGTTACAAAACAAAGCAAACAGAATTTCCATCACCCCACTGGAACTAGTCTGTTGGATATTACACCTACAATAAAAAAGGCAAACACCTAATGGTACTTGAAATTTTTTTAGAAACCTTAACAGAATCACAATAAACCAATAAACCAAATAAACCATATAGACCAATAGTAATAGTAATAGTAATAGTAATAGTAATAGTAATAGTAATAGTAATCATCATCATCATCATCATCATCATCATCATCAAGAACAAACCATAACAAAATATGGCTCCCAACTGATTTCAGTCCCTGTGGACTGAGAGGATTGGGTGGAAGGACATTGCTGAAGTCCTCCCTAAACAATTCAGTTTCAACCAGTTTTCTCAATGTTTGCCTCGCTTCCGAAGGAAGTCTGTTCCACAGAGAAAGGGCGACTACAGATATGCTCCAGCTTCCATTCTTCACAGCTGCTCACACGCAGTTCTAACAGTGCAAACAATAATTCAGCAAAGTTGAGGAAACTAAGCTTAGTGAAGCAATAAAGAAAAATAAGTCTGTTTGAGAATGTAAAAGGGCCCTCTGAACAGCAACACAAATCGCTTTCTCTTCAGCTCAACAAAAACTCTGAAGCATCACAAACAACCCTGATTTGTCCAGTGCCAGTACATGAGACTAACAGGTATGTATAAAACTGTGGTTATTTCCTTTAAAGTGGGGTGCTTCCCCTTGTTTTGAACTGTGCATATATGGATCAGAGTCCTGATGAATTTTCTATGGTAAGGAACATGACTTACATTTTCAGCTTTTACATTTCCATGGTTATTAAATCTTCACCATTTTCTCTGTATGTATTTAGGTTAAAATGTGGGTGGTTTTTTTGAAGGAAAGCACAAACGTTCTTTAGAACTACTTAGAGAAGCATAACACAGAGCACTCAGTAATATACCATGTTAATAAAAGGAAGTCTCGGGCTAGGTCCCATTAAAAGTCTAATTTGATTTCAGTGGGAGCAGAATTATGTCTCAGCAAAGAATGATGGAAAGCAGGATGGCTAAATCCACAGGGATTTACATCTGAAAAACATTATCTAACATGTGGGCAGCTACACAGGTGTTATAAAACTGCTGGTGTTGAGGGACTATTTGATTAGCTAATTACCCTTGTAAAGGAGCAACTTAATCTGTGTGAAAACTCCCTCAGATGAAACCTCATCATGTCATTCTATTTTTAAAACTATCTCTCCACAAATTGCAGTAAAAAGTAATTGGAAATTTTGAAAGAAAATCCACTTCGCTAATACTACAAAGGGGGGGAAAAGTCAACTTTTTTAGTTCTTCCCTGGTGGTCTCATTTTATTAAATTCCTTCTTAGTTTTTTCCCCCCACCTCAGTTTATTGGAGAGAGAGAGAAAAAACAATTATCTGTAAACGTAATTTTTAATGCATGGTAATAAAAATAAATGGTACAGCTCTGCCGCTGCTCACCTAAATCTTCTTCCCTGGTGGTCTGGTGGTATTAAATAATCTCTACCACATGTATTCATCATTTGCTGACAGGTAAAGAAAAAAAAATCCTCCTTTGGCTGTTATTGTTCACCAAATGAATACTGTGTGTAGATATAAGCTGAACGGATGTTATGGAAGGATATTTCAAGTCAAGAAGACCCCAGAGAAAACTCCCCTCTCCATAACTTCTCTGGCGTTTTTGCCTCGGATAATTGAGTGGCATTTCTGAATACTGAAAGATATCCATGGTTTATAAGCAACAGGGGTTTTCTGCCAGGGGATCTGGTACAAAACAGGCTGGCTGCTGTCACTTCTGAAACAAAGTCAACAGAACAAGGCATGTTTTCCAAAATGCTATTGTCTAGGTTTTGTAATATCTTACTGTGGTATCTAGAATAGTCCTACACAAGTATTTTGTGCTTCCTTCTCAGGCCACAGTTAAGATATGACTTATTGGGTCAAAACAAAACAAAAAAAGAAAAAACCTCAAAGTTAGTGTCAACCCAAACAAACATATGAAGATGGAATGAGAGCCAACAAACTGAAATGTGACAGTATTCTGCAAAGCTTCAGGCAGGTTAAAGCTATCACTGTCAAATTCTTCATTCTGATGGTGATTTATATGAATGACTAGTACAGAACTGGACATGGTCCTTTGGTGGTCCAGAGGGCTGAATGCCTTCATTCCAAAGGATACAAAACACAACAAGTTTTTGCAAAGGAATCTCTCTCTTTCCCTCAAGTCTTTGAACAACTTTAATCTGTACACTTCACATCTCAACTTGGAGCATCTCCACAATCTTTGAGGAGGCAGAACATTTCTTTACTTACCAATGTTTACTTTAATAGCTCTGGTGTCCCTGTGGCCCTCTTCACTAGGAGCAGGATTACTGACTATATTTCAGAGAACAAGTTTATACAGTATCTTTATATTCTTAAATGCAGCAGCAGGAAATAAGCAGCCACAGTATGCCCCATTTGTTTTTGTTTCTTCTTCTTCTCCCTCATTATATCCCTCTCCATCTGAGCTGTATGGGGCACCTGGAATGCCATTAGAGATGGGCTTGAGTTGGAAAATGAATCACCAAATTCATTCAAAAAATTGTTAATTTGTCAATTTGTATTTGTATGAATCAATCCCCGCAACAAATATGAATCAACGAGTTTTTAGTGATTTTTGATTTGTTGGGCTATAAAATGGCCTCCCAGGCACCTAGAGACACCAAAAGTACAGAGAAGCTTCACCTGATTCTCCTCTACGATCCCTCCAAGTTTGGTAAAGATTGTGTTTTCCCAAGCTAGCTGCTCAAGGACACTTTCCTGGGGGACCCCACTTTGTAGTATATAACTTGGATGTCTTCACCAAACTTGTAGGACTTGTAGATGAGAGTCAGTAGAAGTTCCTCCATTATTCTGGTTAATTTCTAGGTGTCTAGGGGAAACTTTCCTGGGGTGCCCTCCTAGTGGGATGTCCGGAACCCAAAATTCATTAAACTTGCAAGGCTTGTAGAGGAATGTCAGGGGAAACTTCCCAGCAAATTTGGTGTCTTTAGATGCTTGGGGGGCATTTTATATATATTTTTAAAGTAAAAAAAAAAAGAATTGATTTGTTGATTCCACAGGAAAAAATCATAAATTAATAATTCATGATTCATTGACCTTCGTGAATCATGAATCAAACTGAATCACATTTTTTTAAAATTCGTGCCTATCTCTAAATGCCATTCATTCCCACAGATAGGAAAGAGTGAGAGATGCCAGAACTGAGAAGGAAACAGGAGAGTGAAGCTGTGGCTCCATCAGGGAATTTCAAAGTTGTCAATATCAGATCTATGGGGAAACCCTAAAATATACAGTACTCTATCAGGGTGGTCCCAAGACAGAATACTGTCCGAAACAGAGTTACAGATGCTCACAGGTTTAGAATGTTGGATTTAAAAATAAAATTGAAAATATCAGATATACAACTTAAAGTCAAACATATAAAGTTGGAATTATTAGTACTTACAGATACTTTAGGATATTTTTTAAAGAACTGCAGGGAAAAAAATTAAGAGTGCTCAAAATAAGCCTAAAACCCAACTATCTCCTTTTCACATTTTTAAAAGATTGCAGTACAGTACACTTGAACAATTTTTAAAAATAAAAACCTATTTGCTGAAATCCTGTTGCTTAGCTTTGTTAGTTGCAGTAGAAACATACCAGTGAATCAATACTGATGTGATGAGCCAACTCCTTTGTATGTTCCATTGGTTCAAACAGCATACTCTAGTTGTGACTTACTTTAGGGTAGTAAGTCAACATACTATGCTAAGCAATAGAATTTCAGCCAGTGACTTGTAGTCTTGCTTTGGCATCATTTAGAGCAGCTGTTCACACACCAGAAGAAGATGTGCTGATAATCATAGGTGACTGGAATGCAAAAAGAGGGAACAAAGCAGAACCAAATATTGTTAGAGAATGGGGTCTAGGAGTCAAAAATAAAGCAGGAGAATGACTCACAAAATTCTATGAAGCCAACAACCTGTTTGGTGGAACTAGGTGCTTTAGTCAACCCAAGAGATAACTGTATACATAGCCAATACAGTATCAGAATAAAATAGACTACATAACTCGAAGAAGTAGATGGGAGAGCTGCATTTTCTTTACCAAAACAACACCAGGAGTAGATTGTGGCACTGACCATAAATTGTTAGTATAAAGAATTAGAGTAAAGCTGAAGAAGAACATGAGAAGTATCATAGTGCAAAGATACAATATAAAAATATTTCTGATCAATGTAAAGTTCATATAAAGAATAGATTTATATTACTAAACTCAAATGAACATGAACCAGAAGAACTAAGGACTGAAACCAGAGATGTTATCAGGGAAAAATGCAAAAAGACAATATTTGAAGTCAAAATAAATACCTAGATGAATGGTTTAAATCAGGGGTTTTAAACTCAATATACCTGGGGGCCGCTAGAGGCAGAGTCTGGGTGAGGCTGGGCCGCATCAGATTTTCACCAAGCGGAGCAAGAGCCCGAGGAAGCCGCCCAGGAGTTTCCTTAGCCGACAGACAGGTGGGCTGGCTGGCAGGCTGCAGTTCAGGATGGAGGGTGCAAGGGGTGCTGTCTTGGGAGAGAGCCAGCGAGCGAGGCAAGGCTTTTTTTTACTCTTGACAGCAGAGGATGTGTGGGCGCTTTGGGCAGGCAAGGCGAGGGCCACAAACTATCATCTGGGGGGCCACAAATGGCCCCCGGGCAGCATGTTTGAGACCCCTGGTTTAAATGGTTAAAGATATACAAGATGCCAAAGTAAGAGATGACACAAATAGAGACAAAGAAAATTATTACAACAACCACTGCAAAGAATCAGAAGAAAATAACAAAAGACAAAAAAAAGACATCGCTTCCATAAAGTCCAAGAAATCAAAGCAAAATTTAAGCCTAGTTGGAATAGTTTCAGATGAAGAAAGAGTGAAAACTTGTGGAAGAAGAATCAATAATCTAAGATACACAGATGACACTATATTACCAGTAGAAAGTAGGGATGGTTTGAAATGACTCCTGATGAAGATGGGGGAAAAAGTGCAAAAGCAAGGCTGCTGTAGAAGAAGAAGAAGAAGAAGAAGAAGAAGAAGAAGAAGAAGAAGAAGAAGAAGAAGAAGAAGAAGAAGAAGAAGAAGAAGAAGAAGAAGAAGAAGAAGAAGAAGAAACATATTGCAGAAGAATTATATAATGTTAACGTTGAGAATTAAGAAGTGGAAACTGGTGAAAATGTTATGTACTTGATTCAGTCATCAATTCTAATAGAGACTGCACTCAAGAAGACTGAGACTTGGAATGTTACCTTGGAAGGAATGTGAAAAATTTCTTAAGTGCAAGGATGTGTCAGTGAAAACACATCTGTGCTATGGTATTCCCAGTTACTCTGTGTGGGTGTGAAAGTTGGACAGTGAAGAAAGTTGACAGGAAAAAGATTGACCACCAGAAAGACAAATAAGTGGGTTCTGGATCAAATCAAGCCTGAACTCTACTGAGCAGCATGAATGATTGAACTGAGGTTTTCCTACTTTAGGTGTATAATGAGATGAAGAGACTCATTGGAAAAAGCAATAGTTCTGGGTAAAGATGAGGGGAATAGGAAAAAGAAGAATAAGAAATGGCTTAGCTTAATAAAAGAAGCCAAAGCTTGGAGTTTGCAAAAGAGGTGCTGACAATGAGGCTTCTTGGAGAGCGCTACTTCATATGGTTGTCGTAAATTGGAAGTGACTAAACAACACATTACAGTAAAAACATGGCAGTTATTGAGATCACAGAAACCAATTTCTTTTGCATGTCATAAGTGCAACACGATTGTCCAACAACAGTTAAAACAACAAAAGCAACTTTGGATTCAGCTTCCCTGGATCAACTTTGCAAAGTAATGCTTATGAACTAGTTTAGTGCACATGGATCCTCCCCGAGGGAGCCTCCCTCTAGACTAAGAAGAAGGCTCAATGTGCGGCTAAAGGTCCAGCTGATCTGATCTGCCCCATGCCATATAGGGGGCTACAACATTGTTTGTCTGAATAAAACAAAGGCAAAATGAGTAACAAGATTCATGAACATTTAAGAAACCCAATGCTGAATATTTAAATATTTCTGTTAATGTTTTTTAACTTTTACTTTAATCGTTAAGTCAGATACAAGCACAGAGATAGGATTCAAAAAGGAAAAAAATTAATGAAATGAACCCTTTTTGTTCATATCTTTTATGCAGAATTAAATTACTCAGACCTGTTTTCCACCCATATCAGGAATTTAATATTCAAGGGTCATGTGAGCGCCATTAAGATGACTGTAACCCTGCTGATGCATTATGGATATAAGTGAAATAAGCATGTGAGAAAGGGAGAGTAAGGGCTCTGTCTCCCCTTGCTTTGGCTGCTCAATTTATATGGACAGTGCCTGAATTCAGGAAGTAAGTCACAACTAGAGTAAGCCCATTGAATCAGCAGAACTTAAAGAGGAGTTGACTGAGCAAATACCTACTGATCCAGTGGGCCTATTCTAGTTGTGACCTACTGCTGAATTTCAGCCGGTGACTTTCTTGAAAAGAAGATGCTGCTTCGCCTGTAGAGGCTTTCCACTCCGCAAGGCAGAACCTTTTTTGCTTGCAGTATCCCAACTATGGGTTACCTTCCCTGTGGAGCTATTCCTGGCGCCAGTACTACAGTATTGTCATTGCCAACTCACAACACTGAGGCATTTTCATTGGTAAATCTTGTTTTATTGCATTTGCTGTGTTCTTTGTTTTGGCTATGAAGATGTGGATCTCGTGTTCTTAATCATGACATCTAGTCCAAAATCCTCCTGCGCAGCTATGCAAAAGGCATACCTTTTGGAGACAAATTGTCCCAAGTTAAGAAGTCACTATAGACATTCTCAGTTGCACACAGAGTCGCAGAACTTAATGTATAACAGAGAATGTCTATGATGATTTCTTAACTTAAGACAATTTGTCTCCAAATGTCATGTTGTTCGTGTTACACCAGTGTAACTAGGATCTGGGTCACAGCTTAAGCCACAGTTGCATGCCTTTCCTCCCCTAGCTAAATAATAAATGAAGTATTGAAAATACCATGTCATTGTTAATTCCATTCTGGTGCCATGAATTTTAAAAGGGAGTAATGTACCCTCTTCCTTGTTATTAATAATACAGGGGACTCTCAAGTCGTGATAGCTCAGTTTGTGATCACTTGCGCCTGCAGCTGTTCAAATATTAGCCAATGTCTCCCCCTGCTAGCATTCAAAACCTGGTTTTACTGCCACAATGGCTGGCACATTTATGTCACCAAGAGCGATATGAGAGAGGAGAAGGGAATACAGTGTAAGCCACAAAGCAGTAGAGGTCAAAGAGAGAAGATAGCAGCGTTTGCAAGGGAGTGTAAGCAAGCAAAAGAGGACAGGTGGGGGTCAGAAGAGAGAAAACAGCAGAGGCTGAAGGACAGGTCGGGAAGGAGGAGGAGAGAGTGCACATATTTTCCCAGGATTCAGACCTCTATTTTTAATAAATAGGAAAATAATATTTGCTTTGCTTGACAACTGTTTTCTCAACATCAAACAGGCCAGAAGCCTAGGAGTTTGCAGTAACATCATCATGGATACCTATCTTTCATGTGGCGTAAAATAAAGAACAAAGTCCGACAATACTACCAGTCTGTCGCTGGCAATGTGTTTTTGAAGGACAGTAGGGACATTCATTGGTATTGGTGCATACCAGCACGAGAATTCAAAGCATTCCTGTTGTTATGGTGATTTGCATGCTCCCTCTGGTTTTTCTCCCCCACTGAATTTGTATTAATAGCTTCTTATTTACATGGCATTTTAAGAGACCTACAGATGGACAAAAATGAGTTTAAAAACATCTTCAAAGTTTCATAAGTACCCTTAAGGGAATAAGATGTAATTTAGGATTAAGATCTATTTGCAATTTCATTTGGCAACACATTAAAAAAAACACATACACACACCACACAATGTATTTCTCTGCTTTTGCACTGATTCTGTCAAAATGACTTTTAAGGAAATTCCTGAGCAATTGATGATTTATGGGTAAGTCATGAGTATTTTATTATGCCCATAACGTTTTGCACATTCAACGGTTTAAAAAGATGATCACAAATCATGCCCTTGCATGTTGCTGATTGTCAAAGAATGGTATTGACATCTGCAAGTGATCTAGTGTTGGGTTTGATCCCTTCATTCGAAAGCTCAGGTTTGGATGGTAACAACTAGCAGACAGTTTTGGCAGTCTGCCCTGAATGTGGTCACACCTGGGGCATGGTTGGGTGTCCTTAGACCCCAGGGCTGCACCAAAAGTTCCGGCCTGAATCAGGTCCCTTGTACCTGTTTTAGATCAGGAAGAAGTGGGTCCACTCCCATGCACATTTTAAAAACAGTTTAATGTGTGCTCTTTGCTCTTAAAAGTTGTCATTTTTTTCCGGTTGCAAATTTGCAGTCTATCCTTCCTGCGCCAATGTGGTTCAGTTTACTTTTCAACTCCCAGTCTTTCCTACTTGGCTCTTTTATGCCAAGTGAAGCTGGATTCCATGATCACGAGAAGGGCTTGAGCCCAAGAAGAAGAAGCATCGCTCCGAGGGGCATGGCCTCCTTAAGACTGGGATAATATAGAAAGGAAGATACGTATCTACTGTAGGTCAAATGAACTAGCCAGGGCTGCCAAACAGCCCTGGCTTGTAACTATTGGGATAAAGTCTTGGTATTTCTGACCTGCTAACTTTTTCAGTTTTAGAAGAGGTAGCCATGTTTGTCTTTGCAAGCAGATTGGGCCCAGTTTGGCTTGTTCGCATTTTCTTACAATTACATTGTGAAGGGTGAAAGGAGGAGAGGAGAGGGGAAGAAGATATTCTGCAGAAGGTGACGTAAAGCGTGGCTTCTGTCTTTGCACAGCTTGCGTGACAACTGTAGACATTTCAAGGGTGTGCGTATGTAAGTCTTGTAACATGACCTCAACATGACCAGTTTAAAAACAAGAATAATTTGGGTTGTCTACAACATGGTTAGAGGACAACCCATAAGTTCAGTGTCACTGTGGGAGTTCTGTGTTCAAAGTATGAAGAATGAGGATAGAAAAGACCTGAGGGTGGGAATGAATCCCCTCTTCCTGATAGATTTGGGAATGACCCATGGTATCTCTAGCTAATGGGATAAATGGCTGATTTGCTAATTCCAGTCCCCTTGTTTTCTGCCTTTGTCCTCCCCTGAGAGTACAAAGCAGGGGCAAACCTGTACTGAGATTTCTAAAGAATTTCCTGCTCTGCCTTGTACTGCCTTGCTGATTTTTCAATCCATCATTTCCAGAGCACATCTCTAGATACTTTATATTGCTTGAAATGACCTTCCACTTACTTGCATATGCAAAGCTATTAGGGGATGCTGAAAAACCACCGCATAATCTGGCTCCTGCCTGCCTGCTGATGTGAATGCATCCCCAGTGCACACTGTATCACACCCAGATAGAGAGACAGAGAGAGAAAGCTGTTTATGAATGTTGAACTTTTCTTCACCCAGAATCATTAAAAAGCAGGGCAAGATATTTTTACAGGCACAGATTTTAGCGCATACCTTGGAGCCAAATTGGACATTATATTAATTGCAATTAAGGTGCATGCTTTTAAAAATGTAAATAGCTGCTGCTCACAGGAGGGAGGGAGGGAGGGAGATGGTAGCCCTGTCACTGCTCCCTAGTTATGGCCCCAAATGTTCTATTCATGTTGCCTTCACTGATGGGGGATCGGAAAGTAGAACAAATGAATCTCTAGCTTTCAAAAGATCTCCCACTGTTGAATATCCTACACTTATCAATGCAAAAAATGTGTAATATAATGGGATATTCCTCAGTTATGTGTAGTGAGTAGTGTGTTTGAATGTGATTTCATGTAACAGAGCTAATATTGACCACACCAAGGCAAACTTTAGTGTTCACTGCTTTCTTAGACACTGGGATGGGTAACTTCTGGCCCTCCAGATGTTGATGGCTGCAGCTCTTATCAATCTGAAGCAGCCTAAGCGATGGTGAGTGATTATGGGAGCTGCACTCCTACAGTATATACAGGGCCTCCCTTTGCCCTTGTGTGCTCTAATATCAACTTTCTCACTCTTTGAGTTTGTGCTTCTATGAAACAGTTACACAAGATGGATATGTTAAGATTACCTTGGAAGGCTACGATTATCCTATGATGGCCCTGCAGTTCACACATGATCACAACAGTCTGCTTGTAACATTTGTACTCTCCTATCAAAGGTCAGCTCTTAAGCTTTCCCTTTTCCCTCTTATGCCTTGCTGAAGCTCTGCCCCAGCCTTCCATAACCTGTGGCCTTGCAGATGTTTTGAACTACAGCTGCCATCATCTCTCAATAGAACATGCTATCTTGGGCCAACGGGTGTTACATTCTGAATTATTTGGAAGGACCTAAGCTGGGGAAAGGATGCAGTCCTCTGTCTATTTATGCTGCTTTCTCTGAGTGAGGATCTGGGCTTCAGCTCCCTAAAGCCCATATTATGTTTGACCTTCTGCTTAAAGTACAATTGTGGGGGCGAAGATTAATCTGGTAATAATCCTATCACATTTGAAAATATATCGTAGCATCTGTAGTGTGCAAAATAGAAGATAGTGCATTGTATGGTATGAGCGTGTGTGTAAACACACACACACACACACACACACACACACACACACACACACACACGGAAAGCTGTCTTTAAAAAGATGTTTCTAAAACATCTTTCCAAGTGTCTTACAAGAAATGCATTCAGACATCAACAGTTAATATTAAACCACTACAATGGAAAGAATGATTTAAAAATCCATTTCCTTCCAAGCCACATAATCCATTATAAGAAAAAGCCCTCATACTCATTCATGAAAACAAAATGCCACGGCAAAACCATTAATCCATCATGATAACTTAAAGGAGACCAGGGTATATAAAAATGTTTGAAGGTTTCACCTAAAAGACAATGTAAAGGGAGCTAACACTATCTCTGAAGAGAGACAGAGAATTCTAGACATTGGTGGGCGCACCTGACAGTCCTGCATCTCTTCTCTGATATGACATTAGAAGGTATTTAAACATGGCCTCTGCAGCTGATCTTAGTGCTCAGGCAGGTTCAGATAGATGTAGCAGGTCATTCTTTTAAGTACAGTAACATTGTCCCAAACTGCTAAGGACTTGCACAGAGATGCAATCTGGAGTAGATCTGAACTCTAGTATATCTGCATGCAAGCCTGCGAAAGGTTTTATTCCCTAATTTGGATAACTTAGTGGTTTAGGTCTCTGGCTGTGGAGCCAGAAGTTGGGAGTTCGATTCCCCCCATGGTGCCTCCTTGGCAGAAGCAGGACTTGATGATCTAGAGGGTCCCTTCCAGTTCAGCACTTCTAAGTTGATGATTTGGAAGCCCTTCATTATGGCTTATGTTCAAGGACTCTCCCATTTTAAAATGCAAATACAGTATAAACACTGTCATATCAAAACAAGAATCTTTACATTTTACTTAAAGCTACAGCTGAGGGCAGAGGCTCAAAGTACAAAATTCTGACACATAAGACTATTTTTTGTAAGAATATATGTACTACATAGTTGTGTATAAAGTGTAATGTATGATGGTGCTTCTTGTTTATAACTAGCTACCTGCATGTTGGCCATCACAAGCTATTGTGACCAATAATAAGATTAGATCCTTTAAAAAAAAAATAAGGTCTGAGATCCAAGTTATGTTCAGGACACCGTATGGCTTTAGATCAGGCTTAGAGGGAAACTGATTTGATAGAAATAGGGTGCTGCTAAATAAAACATTGAGCTACAAAGGTGGCTTCTCAGCTGACAGCACGGAAGAGAAGGAAGCAAATCAGCCAAATTACCACAGAGAAGCAGGTGGTGGATGCCTTTAACAGAAGATGTTAAAGGGTTTCTCAAAAGTAGGGCAGAAGGAGGAAGGCTTGTTGTTGCTGTTGAGCTAGTTTGTTAACCCTCGTAGTTTGTCTTATTTCTTTGGTTGTTTCCAAGCTCAAAGCTAGCAAAAGACCAGCATTCCACCACCTGGTATTCCCCATATGTGTGGATCTACAACCTCCATTACACGCAGGTAACATGACCAGCCGCTGTGCATGGCAAGAATTGTACTGTAGAACATCTGGAAGGCATCAAGTTGGGGAAGGCTGCTGTGGCCCTCCTAAGCGGCATTCCATGTGCAGTGGGAGTGAGTCTACCCTCCATCATCCCCAATCCTTGTTTCAAGATTTAAGCAGTCAGGTCTGAAGGGCTTTCTATTTATGTGCACTTCTTTTTTTTTTTTAATTTATAGAAAAGAAAACAAATATGAAACAAAAAAATCACATACCTAAAAAACTTAGTAACATAAAGCAACACAAACAATACAATTATACATAGCATGACACCCTCCCCCCCAAACAAGGGCCATTTGGAGATATAACCATTTCCCCCCTCCATTTATGGAGACTTGTTCCATTGACAATTGCAAAGGGACCCAAGCCTTCCCCTTTATTAATTCAAAACCAATAGTTTCTCCTCAGATATCAGTTAAAAATTCTTATGTATCAAACCCTTCTTTACTTAAATATTACACGTCACCTTATCATTAATAGCTACATGTATTCCAAACTTCTTTCACTTAATTGAAAATCATGCTTTATTTTTCAGTACTTTGCTCCTGTTAATCTTGCTTCTGTTAATAAATTTGAAATTAATTACAGTATTTTGTTGTCCAGTTTTGTTGCTCCTTGTCAAATATTGATAAAAGAGCTATTTTAGGACATATGTCTATATTTAATTTAATTAGTTCATTTATTCCCTTGAAAACCAACTGCCAAGAGTAAAAATCCCAGAACCCTTAAGCTCCTCCTCAAGCTCTAAATCCTGTATGTGATGGGTATTTTGCTTTGTTTTATGGAGGATTTCGATGAAAGTGATCTGAGCTAGAATGGCTGTGCATATTCCATCCTAGATCAAGGCAGTATGACTGGATGCCAGCTGCTTGCCTAGCTCGCTTGCCAACACGAGCAGAAGCGTGCTGTTATGCACATGTCGTGCTTGTGGGCTTCCTATCGGCATCTGGTTTGTCATGGTGGGGACAGATTGCTGGGCAAGCACTTGCATAGTGGCTTCCCATCCCCCCCACCCCCGGCTTCTTACTTCTTTCTCAACCAAGACTATCAACTTTGCATGGCTTCTGAGCATTGCTGTACCCTGATCGGCTTTGTTGTAAGGGTGGTGGAGGGAGGAGGCTTATGGGATCCCACCCTTCAGGCAGCTTTGTTGTACCAGTTTGGGGGCAGTTCTGCAAATTCCCAAGCAGGTGCCCTTTTGACTACATAAGCACAGACTCCCAGAGAATGAGGTTGTTGCAGATGGATGTGGGGATTAGTGTCTGCAACAGCCAATGCAGCAGAAAGTAAAATTGCCAGTTCTCAGGGCACTGGAGGACGTCTGAGGGAACTGCTGTGCTTCTCTGGGTCTCCAAGCAGGAAGATAAATCTCAGGGTAAGCAACACTAGAAGACTATAGGGCTTTCTATTTGCAGGGCAGGTTGTCTTAAAGACAAGCCCCCAACTCCACGCACCCCCAGCTGATGCCAGACCAGGGCTCATTAGTTCAATATAAAAGTGTGTGTGTCTCTGAGTGTTGCTCCCAAACAAATGTGCAGGATCTCTCCACAGTCCCCTCTCCTCACTCCCAGTTTTTAAGATGCTGATGTTGGGGCCAGGTCCATCATATCATTCGGAACAAGATGGGATCCGAGCACCAGCGTTGTGTTTCTTTCGTCTTTTTGTTGCAGAAGCCCTGACGGCAACAGTACAAAACCTGGCATGGGGAAATCTCTTCAGATTTGCTTGTCCTGCCTCCGCAGCTTAACAAGGTCCGTCTCATTCTTATTTTGGGAGGCTGAAATCACAGAGAGTGAGGCACTTACGACCTGGCAGTCTTCAGCGGACAGGGGAAATATTACAATCTGGGCCTTGTTGACAAGAAACAGGCAAGCACAAGTATCATCAGAGACCGTCTTCTGCTTGAAATGAAGAGGGTGACTACATGGGCATTTAGCCTGTGGTCTGGTCCACTGCAGGGATGGGCTTGTACACTCCTAGAGCAGGCGAACAGGTGAAATCTTTGCTGGAGCAAACCAGTCTCCCCTCAGAGTGCTCCTACCTACCCCTTCCTGAACCTTGTCAGGGGATTCTATGTTTTCCATACAATCACTGGAAACAAACCAAAAGTGAGCTCTCCACTGTCAATTTGCCTGTATTGTGAACAGCTAAAGAAGAGTAACACTTCAGTTTATTGGCAAATTAACATTCCCTTGACTCTGTGGAGGGGCCGAGAAGTGATTTTTTTTTTTTGTTAAAATGTTTTAGGGCAGTGCACATGGAACAACAAATGAACAACAAATGGAAAGCTTCCTCTTGGAAGCAGAAGGAGACAGGAGAGGGCTTTTCTCTTACAGGCCTGATCAGGAGTCAAAAGTGATCCATTTTCCATAGTTGTCTAATTGCATAGAGTAGAGACTTCCTAGATGACGCCATAAGGGACCGGAGCTTGGTCTTGCAGTACCTGACAGGAAAACAGCTGTCAAGAAAAGCAAGAGCCCTGAAAAATCATGATATTTATGGATATACATAATGCTTTCATAGACTCAGAAGACTTTTCTGGTAGACAAATAAACAGCAACTTGCTTGTTGTTTATTCATCTCCTGAAATTCTTCCTTCTTAAAAATGTTTCTGAATATGTTGGAGCAAGCTGGAAAAATATATTTAGTTTACATACCCTGCACGCTGTCCCCCCAAAAAGAAAACTAGGACCAAAAAGTAGAGAAAAAAATTGGATGGCAAACTCAGAAAGAGCAGTGAATGGATAATAAAACATTTAGTGCTTTTCAATTAACTGTTCTGATGATTAGTACACTAGTATATTACAGCATAAAAACCATGTCTATTAATTTTTTGCAGCCATTATCTTGACTGTGATTTACTCGCCTCAAATAATTAATGTTGCTATTAAAAAGGCGGATGTAGGCAAATGTCCTGAATAGAGTACCATGGGCTGGAGGAAGGATGAGGTTTGAAGAAATGGTGTTGGGTCAGTCGAGAGAGCGGGGAAAGCATAGAGAGAGATAGTTAAGAGAAGCCTAGTGGAAGAACAGGAAGGGAAGAAGAAGAAATGCCACAGAAATCAAGGCTTGCTGAAGTTAAAATGGATCAAGCCAGCTTCCTTACTGGTTGCAAAGGATTTTTTTTTTTTTTTTTTTTTTTTTTTTTTTTTGCTTTCCTTGTAGTTTAATTTTAATTCTGGCTCAAACTGCCTGTAAATGTTAGACTTTTGGACACCATCAGCTTTTCCTCATGGTGAGGAGAGGCATTTGAATGCTGAAGATGATGAATAGGTATATATGCAGAACAAGCAGTCCTCTGGGGTCTTTTCCGAGGCAGCGAAGCATCTTTATTTCAGGTAACAGTGGCAGCTGGAGGGCAGCATTTCCATCCTGAAAAACAGGGCCAAGGTTCCTCATAAAAACACAAGCGAGAATGCCGCAGAACTATGCATGCAGGCGTCAAGGGGAGGAGAAAAATCACCGTGAAATGAAAATGGAAGGACTGCTGAGGAATCAGCCTAGGAGAAGTGATAGGTATAAGATGCAAATTGTTTTCAGTCCTTTCAGTCAAGGCTGCCAATTAAAGCATCAATAATGTATTTACTTTCTTTTTTCTGTACTGCTCTTCTCAGGCAGCAATCCCATGAACACTTACTGAGAAACCAACACAGTGATGCTGATTTCTCAGTAAACATGTATAGGATCGCACAGTTGCTCTCCACATTGCCCAAATTCAGTTTCTTTAGGCTTCTTTTGTTCCCCATGCTGTGGACAGCCTCCCCTTTCACCACCTTCAACCTGCCTCCAGTTTTGGCTCCTGCACAAGATGTTTTCCACAAGACCTTCAAGATGTCTAGGACCTCCAAGTCATGACCAAAAGCAGCTTTCTCTCTATGTTTTGTACACTGTGCAATGTGGCATAAAGAGAATCATGGAATTGTAGACCTGTAAGGGACTGCAAGGGTCACCTGGTCCAAATTCCTGCTGATGCAGGAAATGTACACCTAAAGGATTCCTTACAGATGGCCCTCCTACCTCTTTTTGAAGATACCAACAAAGGAGACTCTGCTCACTTCAACAGCTCTTTGCATCATATCTCCACCTCCAGTATTTAGCTGAAATTTCAGGTAAAAGATAGTGAAACAATTTGGATACTTGCAGCCAGTCAAAATGGATAATACAGGACTCGATAGGCAGACAGTCTAAAGCACAGTTCTGTAGTCCTCCTAATATATAGGAGGACTATAGAACTGTGCTTTAGACTGTCTGCCTATCGAGTCCTGTATTATCCATTTTGACTGGCTGCAAGTATCCAAATATATATATTTAGTGGAAATACTGAGCTGTGAACCAACTCTGTGGCTGAAAATCTGTTGTGCAGTAATGCAAATAGTGGGACTTTTAGATGTGAATCGACATAAATCAAGAAATTCCCATAGACATTTTCTGTTGCAAGCTAACTTGTGCAGTAATCAACAGGTAGTATCTATGGAGATTTTGAACCTTACAGGCAATCTTCCCTCTAAGCTGCACACACACACACTCTTGCCCAAAGCTCCATCGAGGTTGCTCACAGGCAGCCAGTATGTTTACTTCACATTTTCAATGACGCCCCACCCATCCCCATGCTCATGAAGCTCCCGTGCAAGGAACATTGTTTACAGGACAACATCTTACCATTACGCTGTTGACGTAACTGCACAACAGGGTTTCAGCTTATGTATCACTGATTGTACAAAACTCGGTCATGTAGATGCTTATAACTGGCATACACATTCAGGTTGGAATCCAACTGGCAGCCCAAAACAGAGCAGACCTATTGAATCAATGGGATCTATCAAAGCATTGACCTACTGCTCAGCAATTTATTCATTGTTTCTACAATAACTGGAATCACCAATTGCCTTACAATCTCTTCCCTCTAAGCTGCACACACACACACTCTTGCCCAAAGCTCCATTGAGGTTGCTCACAGGCAGCCAGTATGTTTACTTCACATTTTCAATGATGCCCCATCCATCCCCATGCTCGTGGAGTGAAGCTCCCATGCAAGGAACATTGCTTACAGGACAACATCTTACCATTACGCTGTTGACGTAACTGCACAACAGGATTTCAGCTTATGTATCACTGATCGTACAAAACTCAGTCATGTAGATGCTTATAACTGGTATACACATTCAGGTTGGAATCCAACTGGCAGCCCATAACAGAGCAGACCTATTGAATCAATGGGATCTATAGAAGCATTGACCTACTGTTCAGCAATTTATTCATTGTTTCTACAATAACTGGAATCACCAATTGCCTTACAATCTTTTTTTTAAAGAAGTGGAACTTGGATGACAAGTTCATGGCTCTTTTTGAACAGCTGTGCTTTATAAACACATTATTAATGTCCATCTGTTACTGACTTTCTAATTAGATGTGGAAGTTCCAGTTTGCTCCTTCAGTGTTTGAATTGAGCCACAGTTGACATCTGCAGTGCATACAGGGTACAGTTCTTTTTCAGAAAGTTGAACAATCAGCCACAATAAGGTGAAAATAAAGTTTGGCTTCTTCTTTTATTTTTATTTCCAGAAATGCTTGCAGGCGTATTAATGAGAAGGTATGGCAGGACTTATTCTAACACTGGGTGAAGATAAACTGCTTTAAATCACAGTGTGCTCCTGAATGTCTTCAAAACAAAGCAGTCAGTGGATGTTGCTTTAGTATTGAACCAACTAAGAAAAAAAAAACAAGAGAAAGATACAGTAAAAACAAAACGAACCTAGAACTTCTAAAATGCTGCCAACACATCACTGGTTTCCTGTTTTAAAAGACAAAGCCTGTGTTAAGGTTGCTACGTACTTGACAGTCAAAAAAATCCCCCTTCTCCCTGAACTGGGAGACAAGTTTCTTCCAATTTCCCTCCCCCAAATCCTTTTCATATACATCATTTCCAGCTGGTATATGGCAATCTGGAGTCACACTTCCTGTTAATCTGGGTTTGTCAGGCTCAAAGAACCACTGGATCTTAGCAGAGTAGCTCTGATGAACTAGATATCAAGAGCAAGCCAGCTGGCGTCCTTTTAAGGAGAAAGGTAGGTAAAAATATTTTAATAAATAAATAGGCAGGTGCACAGCAGAAACTTTTCATTTCATTTTTTGTTTGGGTATGTCTGCGCTTACAGAATAGCTCACTATCTGGATTGCTGTTTTGGTGCTGTTTTGTTTATAGATCCACATGTGTTCTGATTCAGAGAAATCTATTCCACTCATTTTTAGAGCTGTCCTACTCCTTTTTTGCACAGTGGTAGGGCTACAGGTTTGGGGGTACAGTTTGGAGTTCTCCTAATTACAGTGGTGCCCCACTTAACGATTACCCCACTCCACGATGAATCTGCTTAATGATGAGGTTTTTGTGATCGCTTTTGCGATCGCAAAACAATGTTTAAAAGGGGAAAATCTGCTTGATGACGATCTGTTCCCTGCTTTGGGAACTGATTTTTCGCTAAACGATGATCTAAAAACAGCTGATCGGCGGCTCTCAAAATGGCCGCCCGCTGTGCAAAATGGCTCCCTGCTGTGTTAAGGATGGATTCCTCGCTATACAGGCACCAGAAAATGATCGCCCTATGGAGGATCTTTGCTGGACAGTGAGGTATTTCGCCCATTGGAATGCATTGAATGGTTTTCAATGCATTTCAATGGGCTTTTTACTTTCGCTTAATAATGATTTCGTTCTACAGCGATTTTGCTGGAACGGATTATCGTCGTCAAGCTAGGCACCACTGTAGTCCATTTTGTAGACCATGCAGATGGGCAGTCCACACCAAAATAGAGCTGTTGGTGGTCTTATTTGAGGTGACAACCCTGTGAAGTGTTTGGTGGGTTGTGGCACTGAAAAGGAACAATGGAGAACCCCCACCTCTATTTTCCTCTACCATTTCAGATCGTTTTATATTTTCCTGTTGGTGTAGCACTATTCTATATAAATGAGAGACATTGGCAGTATTATGTGTACCATGCTAGGTAGATGCATTGCTGTTTTGCTATCTCATGTATTTAATGCCAAAGGCAGTATAGGCTGCTGAAGGATGGCAGCAGGAGAAGGGGGCTGGAAGGAGAGTGTCTTTAATTCAAAGGGAGACATATTGGAGTGATCCAAAGATCTGTCAGATCCTTCTCATGGGAGAAAAAAAGTTGGTCAATGTGAATGGAATGCTCAAGTGAGAGATAAAATAGATCAGACTAAAGATAAAACCCTTTTAAGTGCGAAGCAGACCACTCCAATTTCCCCTGTCTGGACCTGGTCTTTGTTTTGAAGTAATCAGGTTGGAGATAATTTTTGCTGCTGAAACATAATACTGTATATAGTTAACAAATAAATAATATTAATTAGGCCTTGACTCCTGTATTGTTTCTAACCAATTCTTTATTGTTGCTCTTTGTGTTTCCCCACTATTATTGTATTGGATTTTACCCAGATTTTTATTGTCTCTTTTTCTTTCATTACTTATTTATTTACTTTTATTTTATTGAGCTGTGTATCAATAAACCATTTATTAAATTGGTCTGAGTCAACATTTGGGCCTTATCCTAAGGCAAAAATGATAAAGGTTACTTTTTGGGACTATTTGTTTCAAAATCGTCTTGCCAGCACCGCCGTTGACTATGGCTGAGTGCAACAAAATTAGCAACAAACTTTTCCAAGCTCCATTACTGGATCAGCTTCTTTCATGAGGATGTATGCGGAGAAAAGAGGTCCAGGAGAGAACCAGTGGAGGACAGGGATGCACAAACCAACCTGCATCAGTTTCCACCTTCAATATAGCTATGAATATAAAGGGTAGAGGACAAGTTTCCTAAACTTTTATGCCAGATTGGTTCCTTCATTTTATTTATTGTTTCAGTTCATATTCTGCTTTTCTACATTTAATACTAAAAGCAGGTAACAACTAGGGTAATAATGAAATACAATGAAGTCAATAACAAACTTTAAAACAGTAAAAGAAAAAGGGAGAACACACAGCTCTTTCTTGAAAAGGGCCAACAATGGCCACATAAAACGAAATAACACAAACTATGAAAGTACGGCATAATGGCTGTCTAGCTCTTTATGGCATACAGATTGCTGGGATTTTACACTTGAGTCTCCACATGGAATATACTGTAGTCCTTTCATTTTTGTTCAAGAATTTACTTTTGAAATTTGGTGTAAATTCAAAGGCAGCTGAAGTTCTGTTGCTTTAGTGTAGTAAGTCACAAGTAGATTAAGCCCATTGAATCAGGGAAAATTTGCTGAGACACTTTCTCCATAAATTCCTTTGATTCAAGTGAGCCGACTCTTGTTGCAACATAATATTCTAAATTAAATCATAACTACAGCAGGCCCATTCAATAGAATTTGTGGGGGTCTTGAATTACCAGATCCTCAATGATTCAGTGAGCTGACTCTGTTGTGACTAAGCAATAGGTTGCATGTTTAGGTTTCCACATGTTTTATCATCCTAACCATACAGATTTGCAACTGATGTTGATGTTGATGTCTATGCATTTGCACCAATGTTCACTCAACACCAAATAGGGGGCAACTTTGTAATATGCATGTGCAGAAGTTGGCTGGATACCTCAGCTGGAAGGACAGCTAACTGGTGTAGCCTTGATTAAGCTATGCTGTCCAAAAGCACCATCAGATAAAGCGAATAATAGATGGCTTTGAATACTCTATACACAGAAAACCCCAGAAAGGGTTCCCCATAACTTGGAACTGACTTGATGACATATGATAATTTTTATAATCCATGTATACGCAAGTGAAAATTGTTATGGCACTTTAAAGGCAAATAATGTCCCTCTTGACAGAGTGAGGAAGGCTGACCAGATAACCTCCATGCTTGCCCAGGTCCTTTCTGCTGTTGGTCATCTCAAGGCCCTTCCTTTCCTTCCTTATGGGCAATCTTTTAGTAGAGCAGGCTTTTGAACAGGAGGCCATTGCCTGAGAATTCTGAGATTCTCCCCTGCTTGTTATGCTGAAGGAAACATAAGTTTTATCCATTCATTTTACCTTAACGCAAACAAAAATATATTTTTTCTCCTGGGATACGAGTGGAATAGCAAACCTCACAGTCATCAAAACTCCTTCCCAGTTTGTGTGTGCATGTGTGTGGCTGGTGGGTGGGTACAGCTTAGGTGACTGAGGGGGAAAAATTACAAACATCCTTTCAGAAATATTTCAAAAATTCTTTTGACTTCTTAATTTATGACCTGGCCCCTTGGATGTCCCAAACATCACATATGTGTGATAGTGAATAGGCATTTGCCACTTCGTAACATGCTATAAGAATGTTCTTACCAGACATTTTAACTGGAAGAAGATTATTAAGATTTTCTTCAGCAGTGGTGTGGCAAATGTGCATTGGATTGAAATACAGTACTATGTTTGTTTAGTGAGGCCCTCCTGTTATTCTTGGGAGGAGAGATTTCTGGCACAATAAACCATGAGTAGGCTGCTCCAAGTGTTGGAAAATACATCAAAAAGATAATAAAAGTGGCTAGACTGAGATTTAGAATATGCAGATAGTGTCCTCCTTATTTTCATTATATGTGTTACTGCTTTTTTTTCCTTTGCAAAATCTTTACCTGGATCTTGCTGTGCTTTGCCCCAAGCATTTATCACATTTTCTTGTGACAGAATAACCGAAAGCAGCATTTGTAGTTACTCCTAAATTGCTTATACTTTTAAAGAAGTCTTGAAGTTCTGTGACACACCAACAAAAAACATCAACAAAAAAACTAATTTCTTTTAAGAAATATGAAAAGAGGAAGCTGCACAAAATGGGGCAATTAATCTTGCAATAAAAATAATTGTTTACAGTTAAAATTAATGTAACATGTATTCTTCAGCAGATAATAAATGATGGGTTTTCTCATTAGCATTTGAATTGATTTCCTCTAATTTCTGAGGAACACATGAGCATGTGACTAGATTAAGTTTAATTGGACTACAGCTGGCACTGATCGTGAGTGGATAGAGGTGGGAGGTTTTCTGACTGATTGGTGGTCTTTACCGTTGTCTTCCATTGTCTGTTTTTCTCACCTCATTTATGGAGAGCTGAAACAATAGGATATAAAAGTAAAAGAAAATTCTGTGATTGGTGAGCAATGGAAAACGTAATGAAGGATATTCATGGCAATTGCTTGTTATCAGTGGGTGAACAAGATTCAGGAAAAAAAATTTAAGCTTACAGGAACAACATATTTTACCTAACACATTAAAACTAACATTTATAAATAATTCATTTAATTCAGAGTAAGATCTGTATCTACCAGTGTACAGTTGGACTGATTTGTGCATCTAACTTTCTTCACTCGGTCCTTTGAATTTGACGCATTCAAAGGAATTCATAAATGAAGTTCTCCGGTTCTTTGAAACCAATGAAGGAGGCCTTGTAAATGCTGGCAGAAGTATACGTAAGCTACATTGCCTTAATCAGAGATCAAACCAAGAACAGAAATTCCAGCCTGTATATAGGTAATCTTCCAGTTTACTTAGCTTGGAAAAAATATTTGATCAGGTCATTCCTACTGAGCAGTCTGTGCTCCTTACTGAAGGTTAAAGATAAAGTATGTGAAGATGTCTCTATCTATAAGCAAAAACATATATTAACAGAATTCTGTTTCTAGAAGGAGTGTTCCCTCAAATAGTGGAAAAAGTATAAAGATGAAAATACCTTAAAAGGAGGAGCTTACATTTAACGCATTAAAAGAGAAGATTTCCTCAGGATTATTTCTGGAATGTAAACAATGATTTCTTTTGCACATCTAATTCTGAAATTATGAATAAAAAGGCAGGTCATGTTGCTGGAGAAACGGCAACAGGAATGAAGAGTTTTCTGAATGTGTATTTTGGCCCCACATCTAGCATGAATTGAGACTCATTAAGATGTACTATTTGAAGATGTTCAAGGGACTCCATTAGTCATTTTATTTGATTTCTACAAAAACAAAGTTTGCTTGGGTGTACCTCTAGACATGGGCAAAAGGAAGATTGCTCTGGGACGATTTCCAATAGAGCAAACACCTGGCCCAGTGAAAACGGTCACTTTAAGAGGATATGCAGTCTCATTGAAGAGGATGGGCAATTTAATCCGGACGTGACAAATACCATGATAGAAGGCATTTTACGGTCATGAATCACTACTCTGATGGGCCTGGGTGTTCCGTTTTAATTTTTATGGTGAAAGCAAAGACGTAACATAAAACATTGAGGGGTGGGGATAGAAGCTTGATGAATTTTTTACCGTGACCAATTCAGGAAGGGGCACTGAAACAGCTTTTGCTCCCCCAATCTCTCCTTCTGATGCAGCCAGGTGGAATGGACACGCTTTGGCTTGAACTGTGCAGCTTGGCTCATGGACATTCTGCCTACATAGTGATTACAGAATTAATGTGCTATTCAGTAGCCACTGAATATTGCTTACTGGGAAACCTAGCAGTGAAGGGCAAGGCTTACTTTTTCATCTTGTATGGGGGATTCTAAGAATTTGTCATTGAGAAAGTAAAGCTTTCCCACTTCTGGGACAGGTAGTTCCTTTGTGCTTCAGTGAGACTTCAGTGTGAGTTAAAGTACAAGGTCTGGACTCTGGGGAACTTGTTAGTATTCTGCTCTGTGGATCAAAAGGAGAATTTTACTAGAAATTCTGCAACATAACCATCACGGCTTTATCCTAAAATGATTAACATATTATTTAAAATAGATGGGTGAGGAAAGTGTGGAGCTACTTGACTCCCATCAGCCTTGGCCAGCAGAGCCAGTGGTGATGGATGATGGGAGTTGCATTCTGGAGGGTGGTACTTCTCCATTCCTGTTTTAAGAGATAATTAAAAAGCAGTGTGAACGTTCTGTTGGAAAACGCTATCCAAATGTATTAATTGTGAAAAGGCCCCCTTGCCCTCCCTCTGAGTTGGATGGTCTCTTAGCATCCACACCCACAACATCCGTGTGTTGAGTGAACACTGGCACAGATGTGTGGAAATCTACATCAGCTGCAAATCTGTATGGCTAGGACGATAGATCATGTGGAAACCTAAACATGCAGACGTCACATATCCACACCAACTATATAGATCTGTGTCGGTGGGGGGGGGACAGGGACACTTCTTGATCGAGGTGGGACCTTCAGCCAGGGCCCTCTATCACGTAGAGTCACTTCACATGATCGATCTAGCAACTGGGTTGCTGAAATCAACAGTGTCTCCAGAATCTTCATTGTCAAGGCTGAGAGGCTTCAATCACAGGCTGAATGCCACTGTCTACCACAATTTGTTCCAAACTAAAATTCTGGATGTCTCTCCCCCGCCGCTTCCCTGGCCCCTTTCTACTAATTCTATTCATGAATTAAGCATTATTTAGATCACAGTAATAAAATTAGGTTCATGTGCGGGTGCTGGGAAAAGTGCTGAGAAGCCAAAGTGTATATGTGGTGTCTCTGCCATAGTTCTTTTGACCCTTCACTCTGCATGTGGATTTGTTTCCAGCACAAGCGCTCTCTATTGTGATGCCTATCTGGAAATCTGCACTAAGTTTGAACTAAAATATAAATATAAATATCAAAACATGCTGCATTCCCTCTGAATTTCTGCATTAGCTACTTAGTTGCACCCTCTGGTTAGAGAATGCTAAATTAAAACACACAGTGCATAGTGTAAAGACACCTTAAGATGAACATTTTGTTTCTAAATGCCACCTTCATTTTTAATCATTAATAATGCATGACAGACAAAATCTGTTAGGGACAAATGGGCACCTACTGCATTCACGTCTTGCTTTCTCCCCCACCTCATTGTTGTTATATCTAATCTATATAGCTAATTAACATTAATTTCTAATCAGTTCTCATGGGAAAAGTATAATGGTTTTTTCCTGCCCAAAGTCACATGTCCTTGCTTGATGATGGCAACCTTCAATCACCAGGTTTTAATTAACATGAAGGACTATGTTCTTTTTGTCTGGCATGACATTAACTTACTGTTTCAAAGAACCAAACTTCACTTTTAACTAGAATAAAGATACAATTTTAAATAGACTGGGGCAAAATCCAACTTTTATGCCCAACTGGAGTGGATCCATTGAACGAATGGGGACTTGTTAAGCCAAGGCTTGTGTAGCTCAACAGTGGTTATGGAGTCCACTGTGACTGAGACTAAAAATTGGGTTTAGCTTATTGTATGGTCCTGGATCGTGCCAATATACTTGGCACTGGTTTGGCCTCATCTTGAGTACTGTGCCCAGTTCTGGACACTTTAAGAATGATGCTAACAAACTGGAGCAAGTTCAGAGGAGGGCAACAAGGATGATCAGGAGATTGGAAACTAAGCTTTATGAGGAAAGCCTGAAAGAACTGGGCATGTTTAGTCTTGAGAACAGAAGACTGAGGAGGTAGGGGGAGATATGATAGCATTTTTCAAATAATGGAAAGACTGTCATCCAGAGGCAGGATTTTTGTTCTCGATCATTCCAGAGTGCAGGACATATAATAATGGGTTCAAGTTCAACTCAGATGTTGAGTGCACCAGTTCTAGAGGCATTCAAGAGAAAACTAGACCACCATCTGTCAGATCTGCTTTGATTTGGATTCCTGCAGTGAGCAGGAGGTTGAAATCAGTGGCCTTGTAGGCCCCTTCCAACTACATGATTCTGTGATTTGCATAATGCCTATTCATATTTTGGTGATTGACTACTCATCTTTAAAAGATAGGTTACAGAAAGAACAGAGATGTGTACAGACCAGCACGGGATGAGAGCAGGAGGATAACTGTATTTATTTTTCATATGTTCCTAGTATTCATGGAGGCTGCTTCTAACCTTGCCTAGTGGTGAGGAAATACTCCATTCCTTGATTTGTGTTCTCAAATGCTTGATTGTGTAAAAGACCCTTCAAATGTTTACCACTGTCTGTCAGCATCCAAAATGCATCCCCTTTCATAAAAAAAGATATTACTCCAGCTAGGATAATCTTTCCACAGAGTTAATGTATGGGCAGGTTGATGTGACATATGTCCCCCCCAAGTATCCAGCACTCCAGATGCTTAGGGGTTTAAAGGTAAAGTATTTGAATTGTGCTTGGAAAACACAAGTGCCGACAAAAGCTGCTCCCAGGACTCAGTTCCATTGAACAATACAGCAGCTGTCATTGGAGCTAACTGCATTTTTGAAAAGCAATCTTCAAAAGCAGCCTGGCTATAATACGCTGCAGTTGCACAGAGAACCTGGAGCAGGGATAGCCAAACTCCGTCTGTCTGGTAGAGGCTATTTGAAGGTGGACACTAAACATAGCTGGCAAAAGGTGCTCCATGTCCTGGGGGTCCCTTGCGTCACATGACAGAGTGAACCTCATCTTTTAGGAAAAGTATAAGTGAAATTGGAATGTCTTGCACCCCTGCCTCCCCCATACAGTAGTGTTCTCAGGTCAGTATCCTACAGACGCAAACCTGAAATCAGGAATGTGCTTTTGTGACATCACAGGACAAAATCCCTGTGATGTCACAGAGGCTGGACAGGCAAAGACTTGGCCAGAGTTGTCAGCCAATTGGGGGGGGAGGCAATGAGCACAAAACCCATGCAAATATTATCGTCCATAGCTAGTGAGCCCTGCCACTAGCTGAGAATAGATGGAGGTGAGTGCCCCCAAGCTTCCAACATCCTTCACCTCTAGCCTGAAAACCCAGGGAAACATAGTTGTTCATTGAGATTTTAGGCAATGCCTTGAGACTTGGCCATGCTACTCCCAACAGACACCCATCAGCCATACCTCTACTTTGTAGTGTTGGTTCTCATCCAGTAATGAAATGTTCAGTAGTTGAGGAACTGGGTCTTCGGACAGTCAAGACAACTTTCTGTCATTTCCCACAGCTGGTAAAATCAGAAGAAATTATCAAATACTGTAGCGAAGTCTGTAATCAGTATGAAATGAAAACTGAAGAATGAATTTGTAGGCTTCATGCGGCATTCGGCTTTTTGGGCTGGAGAACCTGAGTTATTTTAGTAAAAACTTCCACAGGATCCCTGTAACTAGGAATGGGCAGATCCATTTCTATCCTACATCACTTGCACAAGTGTTCCCTCATAAAGGTGTTCCATCCTGTTTCTACATTAACATGTAATTCTCCTTTAAAATCTGCATGGAAAACTTCTCATTTACCTGTGTTTTTGGATGCCTTTTGTCTGCAAAACGTAACCATCCCAAAGCGACATTTTAAAAGTCGTATTTCTGTGAGCTGAGGCCTGTGCCAACAACATGTAGAAAAATGCAAAACGGAATGGATGGCTAAGTTGAGACCCTCACATTAGTGGATCAGGCCATTCGTTGCACCACAGATTACAAAAAGTAAATTCACTAGGCAAATACTACCTGTAACACACTGGGTTTATTGCACTATTTCCAACTGGCTGGGCTTCCACACAGCAGGGTTTTCTCTTCTCTGGGCCTTTCAATCTCTCACACATTCTGCATATTAAATCTTTCATCAGCCCTCAAATGCCTTCCCCTTCACTCCCCTCTTGCTTTGCTCTGCAGGAGAGCTGTAATGCATAGGACTTATTTGGTGGTGGTGGGTAGTGGTAGGGTTATCATAAATTGAAATACAAGCACACTTAAAATTCCCTAATAAATAAAGTGCTATGTTGTTTCAAAGCTGCCTTTTCACCTCATTACAGGCTCAGCAGAGTGGAGAGTGATGTCATGGTTGACCTAGCACCACCATGCCCATAAATGTTACAGTATGTTCCCCTCTCTTACTTCCTGGCTAAAGCACTGGGAAGCAGCTTTATATGAAATTCATGTTGTGCTGACAGATTTAAAAGTTGTCACAATCCGGAACAGACAGCAGCTGAAGTTAACAGACTCATCAGACACCCACCACTCTCTTGTACTCTTAAGTGATGACATTCTCAGTTTAAAGAGTTATGTTTCTATCATATATAATTGCTGCTTATCTACAGAATGAGAAGTTGAGCCCCAAAGAACCCTGCTCTAAATTTGATAAAGAGCTTTTAGTGGGATAGTATGTGAAATATTTAATGACTGGCTTGAGGGACTGACTGCACACTATGGCTTTAAAATATAGCACCTCTGTTGCTTTCCTTGTGCGTATATATATATATAGAGAGAGGAGGTAGTCTATTGGCTGAAGGAAGGAGATAATCCCAGATGCTGTGCTTCATGCCATGAAATTGGTCTGTTATTCTTAGCACACTTAAGAATCAGAAAAGTCCAAATGTTGCTAAACTATAAATCTAGAGGGAGGAAGTGAACCAGATTCATCTGGAAGCCCCCCCACCCCGGCTTGACTGGGATTTCCAAGCAATTGGAACAGAATAGATGCTGCCCAATATTCTCCCATGTGATAAATCGTGCCACTGAAAGAATTTACAGACTCAAGAAAGTGCTTCACAAACAACTAGCTCCAAAATACCACGGTGGCCCTCAGAACCCAGACTGAAAGGACTTGTGTATTGAAATAAAACTTAGGTGTGAAAGGGATTTGCCCATATCTGCATGTAACCTTGGTCTGTTTTTTCACACGCCACTAAATATTCCTTTTCACATTTATTTAGTGTCACCCCTGGGATAAAAGCCTAAGCAGGTAGACATAAAATCTTCTCCAATGTATAGGTCTAATGCAAAGCTACACAAATAAATAAGTCTCAATTGTAAATATTGTTGTAGATTTTTTTAAAAAAACAGCAACACAGTGACATTGACTGTCCAGAAGTTATCTTTCATTTTCCCAGAGGATTCTTACTAAACAACTGGTTTCTGCTCTTGGAAATGATGTTTTGGTATCACCAGTCAAAAGAAGGATGCTTTGAAATACCAGCTCTCCTAACAGTTCTCACACTGAGGCAGACTCTGTCAGGAAAATGCAAGGAGAGGCACTGGCAGAGAAGTGCGGTTTCAAGTTTGGGTTCTTTTGCTTAGGTTTTAGTATATGTTGATTTTTCTGATAAATGAGCCTGACTTCAAAAGTTCAACTCAACCTCAAAGGGGATTAGGTATTGCCAGTGCTTCCATTTTAGGTTCTAATTCGTGCACCTGTTGACTGGATGGGAGCTCCCTTTCTGAACAGGAAGTTAGGACACAAAGCCTTCCTGCTAGGCCTTTCTCCTAGGTGAGTGTGATTGGGTTTGGAGTAAATTAAGGACAGCTCTTGTTTTTGGGCAGGAAATAACCAAGAGGGCTCATCTTGAACTTTAATGGATTTATTAAACTTAACATCCAGAGAATCAACAACAACCTCTATGGGTTCAAAACAGCTTAACTCAGGAAGTTGACCATAAGAATTAGGTAACACATTAAAGAATGAATTGTCCTGTTTCACTGTGGAGCCGGACCAAAACACTCTCTGTCCGTTGGCTTCCGTAACGGTGGCTAGTTCATTAACTAGCCATGTGAAAAATATGTCATTGCAGGCGGATGGTTAAATTTAATGAATATGGTTGCAAAAACCTAGAATCATCCCATTTACTTGGGAGTAAATCCAGTCCTGGATTAGCCATTAAGCAAAACAAGCATGTGCTGAGGGCATCAAGAAGGGAAGGGGGCACCACAGAGGTTTCTTTTTCCAATGCCAGATTTACCGTGGACCCTGGTGCAAAGGGTGCACCCTCCTTAACAAGCCACATCCACCCATCCAGATCCCTCGGCTCCCTCCCTCAAGAGCCCAAAGAAAGCCATCTCCCTCCCTAAAGTGACTGAGTGTGAACCAGTGAAAACTAAAAAGGCTAAAGACTCACCTAGCGAGAAAACTCATGTTTTGAGTGAAAGGATCGATCATCATCATTGCGTGTTTTCTGTTTTGGTTGGTTGCTTGTTTTTTTACTTCTGCATTTGAGGAGGTTGGGTGAGGATAAAGATAAAAAGAGCTGATGGTCTTTTAGACCCATGGCCTCTGCACTGTATGTATGCAAACTAAAGAAATAACAGCCATTGTAAAAACCGGTCCAAAGGGGGTTTCAAGCTCTTGTTTGAGCTTTTCAGTTTACAGATTCTGACAAAATCTGTTTACATTAATCAAAGTGCGCAAGTGTAAGATTTGGTTAGAAACCAGTAATTTGATTGTATGTATGATTTTGCCTGTGATATATTGCACTTTTTTTGTCACGTGCTATACAATTCAGTTACAATATTTTCTTACCTATAACGTGCACAGATCCTGAAGCTGAGGCTCCAATACTTTGGCCATTTCATGAGAAGAGAAGACTCCCTGGAAAAGACCCTGATGTTGGGAAAGTGTGAGGGCAAGAGGAGAAGGGGACGACAGAGGACGAGATGGATGGACAGTGTCATCGAAGCTAACAACATGAACTTGACCCAACTCCAGGAGGCAGTGGAAGACAGGAGGGCCTGGCGTGCTCTGGTCCATGGGGTCACGAAGAGTCAGACATGACTTAACGACTAAACAACAACAAAAATAATGTGCACATTATATGTTTTTCCCCTAGTTGTGGGACCTTCCATGTTTTATATTTGCAGGGGGCACCACAGTAGTTAGTAACTACTTACCTTAATCAATTCAGTGTTTAAGGCCTCTAAAGATCTTAATCTGATACTGAATAACTCAGTTAGAACTCAGTGGCTGAAATCCAATAATAAGTCACACCTGGAATAGGCCCACTGAATCAATGAGCATATTATGGTGAGTCAACTGTTCTGCAAGTCCATTGATTCAATGGGCCTACTTTAGTGGTTACTTCCTACTGAGTTTCAGCCAATGAAATGCACCTTGGAATAGACAAGTTGTGGATTTTGACTGGGGGGGGGGTTGGAAAAAAGGGAATGGAAAAGGGACAATGTTCACAATGTTACAAGAACTCCATCCCTAATCTCTAATATACTTTGTTGAACACGAGAAGAGCAAATGAGTAGAGGATCACTAATGTGGGAAGGTGAAAGGTCTTTGCACAAGTGGCCCCGAGTGAGGGCTCTAAGGAGGAATCCATATTGGGAGTCCCACAGGCATCTGTAATGGTGAGTGTAAAGCACTCTGTCAGAGGGACGTTTTAATGGACAAGTGTAAATCTGTGAAACATATTCAGGTTTGCTGAGCACATGAAAAGTGTTTTTCATGTCTTGAGTTTGGGCTTTTCTTATGAGAAAACATTCTTGGGGAGAAGCTAAGACAGAGATTTCTTTATACACACATGTACACACATGCACAGTATATGCACACACGTGCACTTGCCTGCCTGTTTCACTAGTTTTAAGTACATGCGTGCATAAGGCACATTGTTCGTTTCTTTTCCTGCAAAGCATGTAGAATGTCTGCCTCTTCATCTTTTGTAAAAATCAGAGATTGCCTATTCAGGCACATGATTTGTTCAGTAGGTGGAGAGTGCTTTACACCTCATCATTACCTACACCCCTGCATTCTCCCACACTGATTCCTCCTCAGAGTCCTCACCCAGGACCACCTGTATGCAAAGACCTCCATTACAATCTTTCTTTACACATTTGCCCTTTTCATGATCGGTGCCTACTCAGTGTGTAGTCTATCATAAGTCAATTCCTTTTGCCCTGTCCATCTCATCTGTTTTCAGATGCACTGCTTCTGAAAATGGAAGTTCCACATAGCTGTCTAAATATGAGGTAACAGATGGCTGCTTCTCCAAGTAGGGGTGAAAGTGTCCCATTTTCATAGCCCATGTTTTTCCCCACCTGAGTCTCTTCAAGTGATTTGTTTGATTTTGTGATTTATCAATGAAGGCTTACTTTGCAAGTCTGATATCTGGGGCTCCTATCTCTGAAAAAAACAACAACCCTTGTTGTGGGAAGCAAAACAGTTTAATTGCTGGGGATGTGTGTTCTCCTTAACACATTGTTCTGTTGCTTTTCCACACTTTTCACTTCCATTCCAGCCATGCTGTCATATGGCCTTAGGCTGGATCATGGGGTGCTTTTACTGTATTTCTTATGGAAAGATCTTCCTTGTGAGGGCATCGGATGGCTCTGCCCCCAGCCAAGAAAGCATGCGCACAAACATATTGACACCCCAAACCCAGCCACACGTTGGCAACCTTTCTGTTGCTCAGTGTCCGCTTTAGCCTCCCTGCCCCTCAAGTAACCGGTCTTAGAATCTGGCCCTTCGGAAAGAGGTATCACAACATTGTATTTCCCTGACATATCCAATTAACGTGTGTAAATAAGGCTTGGTGTCTGAAGGTAGGGCAGGGCACCGTGTGTCCTCTGTCACTGCTGTCAGATGAAGGGGACATCTTTTTAATCCTCCCTTCCGTCCAGCTTCCCCAGATCCATATTAATTTATCTTTGTCTCTGGCAAGGCCTCCCTCAGATAATTGTCTCTCATTTGTACGGTGACCTTTGGTAGCTCGCTGGTTATCTTGTAAGGAGCGGAAGAGAAACTCCTCACAACGAGAGAAGCTGCTTCTCCCTTCCTCCTTCTGCTCTGCAAACGCAGGAGCCTGGTTATTTCAGAAAGCATGAGGGATTCCCTACATTTCCTGGCAAAAAGTTATGTTGAGTTCCCTGCAGGAGGCAAGCAATGGTGATGCCTAAAAGACCTCTATTAAAAAGTTACAGAATTCTGCTTGTTGGAAGATTAGATCAGGCAACCCTGTGCATTGTTGCTAAGTGGGTTTCCCCCCCCAACTGCCCCACATCACCGTCTTGCTTTCTTTTCATAGTGGAATCTAGCTTCTTCTTTGACATTGGCGTGGTTGGCTGGATTTTTCTTTTCCATTATTGATTTAAAGCTGTGCATATATTACACTACCAGCGTGCTGCTCAGTTCCATTATGTTTATGGCCCGCAGAGAGTAGTACAGTATTATTGTTCCAGAATTAAGATATTTTTAAAGGAAAGCATGGCTGACGTTGTAAAACGGAGGGAATTAGAGCCTCCATGGTCTGTTTGCTGGGCTAGGAGCATGGATTAATAACGTGTTAAAAAAAATCAAACCATGAGGGATGAACTATTGACCCAACTAGCAGGTCCTCATCAAGAGAGAGCCTAACTGAGTAGACCATTATTAATCACTGCTTCCCCTGTGTACTTTGATTTCTCTCTCTTTCTCCCTGCTTATTGTTAATAAGGAGAAGTGCTTTACTGACCATGGTTTGTGGAAACATAGTTGAGAAGGCTTTTCACAGGTCCAATTATTTTGTTCAAGCAGCAACAAAATAAAGAAGAAAGGAATAAATTCTTTTATAGACCTGTTCCCAAAACCTTGGGTAGGTTTATATAACAGCAAAGGTTGTTTATTGGGAGAAAGGGCACAATACAGGGCATTAACTGAGTAGCTGCAGGATGTGGAGTCTATGATGCAGATGTTTGCTGCTCTCAGGCATTACTGCAGTATACACACCACTGTACTCTGTGGTCCAATCTAGGCCAGGTCATACCAGGTGGCGTGAGGACCCTCTGGAAAGCACTGTCTCCAGTTAGCTAAATCGTAGCCTTGAGATAAGATGTAAAGCATTATATCCTCCTTTTTAATGCTGGCCTTTTAAAAGGGGGGGGGGGAAGCTTCTCTATTATTTTCCAGTGGCTAACTTCACAAGGCACACAAAAGCAGGTGAAAGTGCTCAACACTTTTTTAAAAAGCAGAGTTGCTGGGGGGAGGGTTAAAAGTGTAGAATAAGAAGAGGAGAAGACAATAGAGACAATGATCTGTCCACCATTCCCATTTTTCATTTTTCATTTATTATTTATTCATTTAAAATATTTTTATCCCACCGCTTCCCTTAAAAAGAAACCCAAAGCGGGTGGGCTGCTTTCCTGTATTTCCTATGAGACTAACCCCCCCCCCTCAACACACCTATTTCCTTGTAAGGTGCACTTTGTTTCTGAGGATCCTTTATTGGGAGAGGGGCTTTTGGAGCTCTCAGGAGGCCCTCATCTGGGATTTGTCATGGTAAAATATGTGTGTCAGAGCTGATTTCATAACCTCTTGTGAAACTGAGAATGGATTGGACAGATTACTTGACAGCATGGAGCCATAGATGTTGGAGGTAACAGCCTTGTTTGTGATAGTGGCACCTCAGGTATAGAATTGTCTCCCGAGAAAGATTTACTTTTCAGGAGTCTTCCAGATACCAGCTCACGTCCTTCTTATTATCTTGGGTGTTTAACAAGAACTAGATGTAACTGCACCATTACATTTGCACCTTAAAAACTAATGCCCAGAATCTTACTGGTATTTGTTTAAGTTTTGTGTAACCTGCTGCCGCTAATTGATGAGGTGCCAGTGTGGATCTCACTTGCACAGTAGAGTGTGTCAGCAGCCACACAATGGCGATGCATCTGGGAACTCATCAACTGCAATGAGATGCAACAAGTTACACAAACATTATATGAACACCAGCAGGATTCTGGCCAACACGTTTTGTTCAGCACAAGCTTTCCTTTGGAATGCAAGGTTGCATCTCAAGTAAAGGACTACAGTATTCGAAACCAATAAAACTTGCTAGTCCTTAAGGCTCTGCCAGACCTTGTTGTTTTTGAAACAAACTGCAGGCTGTCTAGCCTTCCGGATTCAAATATTTATACAGTATTGCTTTTATTTGTATTTTAAATAGACTTTTATCTATATTTTTATTTGTTGTATGTGAGATTTTTTTAATTGATTTTTTTGTAGATTTTTATACTGTTTTGAGTGGAATTTTGTTTGCTATCCTGAAGGCTGTCTATAGTCAAAAGGCAAGATATATAATTTAAAACACTAACTTCAATCAAAATCTTTATTTTCTTTATTCTTAAGAAAACACAGATCTTTTGACAGCAGATATCTATGTACTAAATTTCAGAATATTCAGACTTTATTATTATTTTTATTGTGTGCTGTCAAGTCAATTCTGACTTATGGTGACTCTTTTAATGGTTTTCTAGGTAGAGAAAACTCAGAAGTGGTTTCCCATTCCTTTCTTCTGGTGGCGTCCTGGGATTGTACAGCTTGCCCAAGGCCACCCAGGCTGACTCTTTTCTTAGGCAATACTTTTGAGTTAGTTCTTACTAAATATTTTTAAAATCTGCCTTAAAACTAGGTGTATATCATATATGAATGTTGTCCTGATATACCTGGATCATTACCTTTCTGTATTGTAGTGGCCCTATTGGATTTATGAGGAGTACATGGGAACGGAAATACTTATTTGGGACACCATGATCCTAAACTTGTTACTTGGATGTAATCTTCACTGACTTTGGTATTGCATTTCGGATTTGTGTGCTTAACCAAGAATCAGAAGGCTATTCCAAAATGATGTGGAGGACAGACCCTGGACTAAGACAGAAGCCAGCTCTGGTGTTCGAATAAGCAGGTTCGGTTGACTGTTGCTGCCTTTTGTGGTATTCCTCAGAGACCATAACTATTACAGGTGCTTTAGAAAAGCTGTTCTGGGTTTGCTGGGACAATCCATTTTTAAAAAATAATAAAAAAATCTAACGCCACATGTAATGGGAAGCAAAGTGAGTTGTGCATGTGATGTGAATGCAGTTCTATACAAACACTTCACTTTGTTACAAAATGTTGGCCAAGATTTGCAAACCCTCTTAAGTTGTTCCTGGAGCCCAAGCCAGTTGTGGGCTTGCGTCTCTGGAACAATACCTCCCCCTATAATGGCAGACTGCTTCTGAAATTGGCATGGTGCTCTTAATATTCAACGGAAAAAAGGTCATAGGTGTGCATCCGCTGTAAGTTGTGACTAAGAAGCACACTGGATTCCAGCCCTTGAAAACGGAATACTTCCAACTGTTTCAATTAAGCGATGTTGTTAAAGTGTTTTAATGTATGACTTCACCCTTCATTTTATAGCATTCCTGGAAAACTGTTACAAATACAATAAATGCTCATTTAATCTTGAACACTCTACCAGTTGTCATTTGTGAGACAGTGCAATAAAATGATCACAAGCACTAAATGGCCTATTTTATATAGAATACAATATTCTTTGCTATAGCTGTGAGGTATGCTTTAAGTTAGGACTTACCTCAGGATTTAAAGTTAAGACATTTAAAAGGATCCGTGCGTATTCCATTTGACACGTGACTTCCAGTAGAAGTTAATCAATTTCTAAGTATTCTACTCCTTCCAATTTTGTAACGAATTTTATAGGAGAGGGGAACGGATTCTGTGATACTGCTTGCTTTAACTGTTATAATGTTAGAAACCTGATGCTTATTATTGGCTAATATGAATATTCCTATCAGAACTGTTTCCCTGGGGTTCCACAGAGATGCACTTGCTCATGCACAAACTTCGTATTGTTGTGAGTGACAGTTACCGTTTGGCGCATGATATTTACATCCTTTCATCAAATTGTCTCCCTATTGCACAATTTCTAAAGCTCCCCCTGCAATATATATGATTATGGTAATTTGAAAACAAAACATAGAGTGGAAGAAAAAAGAATGATAAATGTATGTCATCTTAATCTTTATGGTTCTAGTAAATTTCATACCCTAGAGTAGACTGAATTCACTTTTGAGTTGCTGGTGCATTTTGGAAATGAGTCAATCAACAGGCTTTTCCTTACCCATTACTGTTTCCTCTGAAAATCGTAGAGATCTGTTTTTATTCCTTTACTGAAGTATTTCTAAATAATATGGCTGCCTTTACCTCACACTGAAATCGTTATTTCTGTTCTGTTTATAACAGTTGCAAAAATAAAAAATCACCCTGTAACACCAAAATCATGTACGTTTGTAGCTGAGTATTTCATTTTTAACCCCTTAAATGGTGGGGCACTAAATTAAAAAAAATATTTCCACAGCAGGCGAATGTTAGAAACTGGGATCAGTGGGGAGGCAAGATTGGTGGTGGTGGGGAGGACATACTCTTTAAAATGTCACTCACAGCCTTGGTCTACAACTGATTTCATTCAAAGAATTTGGATTTATTATGATTTAATCACAGCAAAGTCCATGGCATCAAGTTAGTTTGGATGGATCACAGCACTTCAGTTTTACAAGACTGTGGGCTGTGCCTTGAGCGATTACATTATTTTATATTGCTGCTCTAAAAAACAGTTATGTTCATTCTCTTGAGGGGTTTAGGAAAGATAGCATTTATAAGCTTGGCTCTTCTCCTTCCACACTGGTCAGCACTGTTGGAGGGAGGGGCATATAGTCATGGCCAAAAATATTGGCACCCTTGCAATTCTGTCAGAAAATGCAACCCTTCTCTCAGAAAATTGTTGCAGTTGCAAATGTTTTGGTACTCACATGTTCATTTCTTTGGTTTGTGTTGGAACATCACACACGCACACACACATACCAGAGAAGAAAAGCCAAATCTGATATAATCCCACACAGAAACCCAAAAATGCACGGCCAAAATTATTGGCACCCTGGCTAATTTGTGAGAAATAATTGCTTTTCAAGCATGTGATGCTCCTTTAATTTGTACTTAGACACACCTGTCGCAACTAAGAAGTGTGGGCAATATTGTAATCATCACACTTGCAACGAGTTAAGATGGAGAAAAGTTGACTCAGCCTTTGTGTTGCGTGTGACACTGAGCATGGAGAAAAGAATGAAGTGTAAAGAGTTGTCTGTGGATTTGAGAGAAAAAATTGTGGAAAAACATTGACAATCTCAAGGCTACAAGTCCATCTCCAGAGATCTTAATGTTCCTTGGTCTACTGTGCACAAATCATCAAGAGGTTTACAACCCATGGCACTGTAGCTAACCTCCCTGGACATGGACGGAAGAGTAAATTTACTGAAAAATTACAATGAAGGGTTGTTTGAATGGTGGGTACAGAACCCAGATTAGCTTCCCAACAAATTCAAGCTGATCTGCAGACACAGGGTACAACAGTGTCAGCTTGCACTATCCATTGCCATCTGAATGAAAAGGGATGCTATGGTAGGAGACCCAGGACGACACCACTGGTGACACAAAGATATAAAAAAGCAAGACTGAAGTATGCCAAAACATATGTGACAAATTCACAATCCTTCTGGGAGAATGTACTGTGGATAGATGAGACAAAAGTAGAGTTTTTTGGTTAAGGACATCATGGCATTGTTTACAGAAAAAGAAATGAGGCATTCAAAGAAAAGAACACAGTCCCTACAGTCAAATAAGTTGGAGGTTCAAAGTTATTTTGGGGTTGCTGGCACTGGATGCCTTGACTGTGTGAACAGTATCATGAAATCTGATGATTATTAAAGAATTTTGGGACACAATGTAGTGACCAGTGTCAGAAAGCTGCGTCTCCACCAGAGGTCATGGGTCTTCCAGCAGGACAATGACCTGAAACACAGTTCAAAAAGAACTCAGAAATGGTTACAAACAAGGCGCTGGAGAGTTCTGAAATGGCCATCAATGAGTCCAGATCTGAATCCCATAGAACACCTGTGGAGAGATCTCCAAACAGCAGTTGGGAGAAGGCATCCTTCAAATCGGAAGGCCCTGGAGCAGTTTGCAAAAGAAGAGTGGTCCAAAATTCCAGTAGAGGAGTGTAAGAAGCTCATCCATGGTTACAGGAAGCGATTGATTTTAGTGATTTTTTCCAAAGGGAGTGTTACTAAATATTAAGTTAAGGGTGCCAATAGTTTTGGCCAGTGCATTTTTGGGTTTCTGTGTGGGATTGTATCAGATTTGACTTTTCTTCTCTGTTTTTTTGTGTTGTTCCAATGCAAACTAAAGAAATAAACATGTACGTGCCAAAACATTTGCAAATGCAAGAATTTTCTAAGAGAAGGGTTGCATTTTTTGACAGAATTGCAAGGGTGCCAATATTTTTCGCAATAGCTGTAAAAGAATTACCTAAAATGGTTTGTGTTTGTATTTCTGGAGTTCATGTGCACGTTCCCCTCTTAGCATGTTCAAGTAAGCAACGTGTGGAATAGAAATGTTAAATCCGAAAACAATTCTAGCTGTGAGGCCTTCCTGCTCAGTGTCATGAACACCAGGGATACAGAGTCTCAGGCCTGCCAGCTGGACGCAGCCTGTGACGAGGCTCCCCATACCATTTATGAGCTGTTTCCGCCATTGTCTGATCAGAGATAAGACAGCATGTAAAAGGGATTTAAACTGTAAATATTTTGCATAGAACTGAGCTGTGTATTTCAGGCAGACAACTTCAGCATGGAACTTAGCTGTTGTTGGTGGCAGGAATGCCATTGCAGTGAGCCTTCATAGAATTAAGCCATGTTTTGTATACCGAATGGGGGAGAAATGCCAAAATTACATCGGACTCGGCCCATGTTGCTTTGGTCCTACCTACCGTACTTGGTCCTTGGTCTCCCCAACTCCAGAGGTGCAGCCGCTGAGACTTTTTCCAGACTAGAATTTGGAGCCCTGCCATGTTAGATTGTCATTCAACAAGTGGTAAATGGGGGCCTTCCAGCCTTTATCATATATAAGGATTGTGGAAGGACCCCCCTCCCCAAAACTAGGCCATATTTTTGATTAACCAGTAAACCATGATGGAAAACCTTGGGACTGCATATGCTTCTCGTTTATATACCAAAAAAGCCCTGAGTTGTCTGAGAGGACTCTCTGAGGTGCTTCCTTCCTCACATCCACTTTGCCACCATGTTAGAGAGGCACCCTCTAATACTGGAAGGTGCTATGTCCTGCACTTGGTGTGCGCACTGTCCTCAGAGTGGGGTATTTGTGTGCTTCTGAGATGATTGCGCAGAGGAGGAAGGAGCCACGTTTCAGTCTGAGGGTAGAGCAACTGTACAATGGATCCTTTTTGTCGCGTTTGTTGCTCACCAGGTTAAACACACGGGCAGTGACTTGAACAGAGGGAAGGGGAAATCCAGGGTAATACAGAAACAGTAGACGGAGCTGCTGGCACCAAAGAGAGAAGGAGAGTGACAGCTGAACCTTCCAAAAAGACCAAAGATCTCCTCTGAACAGTCCAACCACTGAGCCGCTTGGGAGGACTCTAACAGAGGTCACTTTTTGACTTCTGGAATATTCTTCATTTTCTTTATAGTCTCATTCAGCTTAGTTTACCAAACTTTACTAAAAAAATTTTCCCCCTTTCCTAGGAAGGACAGACTGTATCATTATGAAGAATCATACATGTACTTATTCCTCTGGCAGGTACTTATTATGTGTTACAAGAGCTTCTGATATTAAGTGCATGTGGAGAAGCCCATCCACGGTAGCTGTCACTGTTTTGGAGAACTGTCAGAATATGCCCAAGAGCTGATTATCTAGGTTTTGCCTGATATACTTGCACAGACTAATGTGGCTACCTCTTCTAAAACTACATTATGCAGAGTTGGTAGAGAGAGACAGAGGTAAGAATTCTGGCTTGTTCATATATTTATACATACCCCGCCTATCTGGTCAATATGACCACTCTAGGCTAGAATCAAGAAACACCCCCCCCCCATGTTAAGAATCATTCCCTGGATGACCTTTTTTAAAAAAGTGGAGAAAGTACTGAAAAATATGCCCCCATGGATATAATCACCCACAATTTGTGTTGGGTACAGGAAAATACAACAGGCTGTGCCCTTTCAGAATGTAATTGGGGAAAATATATGCAACAAAAGACAAACCAAAATACAGCCCTTTGGGCTAGAAGCAAGCATAGCTTTGGCTATGATGCTAGAATATTTTTCCTGGATTTGCTATTGTTTAGCTTCAAGGAAGGGATGTGTGTGGGGGTGGGTGGGAGTGGCAGCGGCACAGTAGTGGTACTGGTTTTTGGGAGGGGGAGTGGATTGGAGAAGGTAGCATTTAAAATGATCTCCTGAACTGCAGTCTGAAGAACAAGCCATTCTGTTGCACACATGGCGCTGTGCAGCTGAGCCCTCCAATTCCCCATCTGTGCTTCCTTGAGAGGGGCTGGGCTTGATAACCCATAGGGCCCCTTCCAGCTTTGCAGTTCAAAGGCTATTTGTAATGTTTTTCTTGACAATGTCTGAAGCAGGTGAAGGGCATGTGGTGAGAGGAGGCTTAAACCTCCCCAAATAGCTGCCATTCCCACTAGCTTTGCCTTCTTCCATGTGAGGGATAAAAAAACCCAACACTCTCCATTGCTACCAACAGACCCCCCCCCTTCCCCAATGCCTCTGCAGGGGGGGAGAGTTAAGCAGCTAGTACAGATTTACATTACACTATTCATGTACTAATTAATGGTGTAATCGGTGGGGGGCATCTAGTTCACATTTTGGACTGCCTGTGGCATGTTCTGCTTTGAGCTGCTTCCTGGCAAACACACAACACATGACAGCCTGACCTTGATCCTCAACATGCTGGACCTTCTTGATCCAGCAGTAGGGCCACTGTTTTTGGGATTGCTTAAAGGGAGACCGCTCCCAGCAAAACGATTCATTCTAATGTGCTAAGACATTCACTTTTCTCACCGTCTGATTGCACCCGAAGATAAAAAGGAAAGCTCAGCTGTATAACTTCATCCTTATAATTTAGTCTGGCAAGTCCAAAGACTTCCATACTGCTTGTCCTGTGAAGCAGGGAAAGAGTGAAAGAAACATCTTTTGAAATGTCCTGCCCCTTTGAACTCACCTGGGATGAGGTTTGCTACAGATAAACAAGCAAACAAGCTTCTAGGGTCCCCCCCCCCCTTTTTGTGTGTGTGATCCCTCCTTGGGAGGGAAGATTGGTTTTGGACCCTCTGAAGTAGCCCATTAGGAAGATAAAATGTAGCTGTCACAAGTGGGTCATTAGTTCTCAGGGTTCCTGCTGGAGCCTCAAAGGATTGCTATGCTTCTCCTGTTCTCCAGGTTTGGAGACAAATCTTAGGACAAGCAGTATTGCAGGAGAGGAAAACTTGATTTTTGTGTCTGGTGGGATTTTAAATCCTGGGGACCTATCTCTACCCATTCCTAACTGGTGGTAGGGCTCACTGCCTCAATGGGAAACAGTATGAATTAAATAAGAAAATCATGAATAATAAACAAGTAGTGATCATTGTGTGGTTCTTACGTTGCTGGAAGTTAAACAATGCACTTGAAACAACATTTACTGCTGCCAATTGGTCTTCTTCTTGTGTCGTCAATGCCTTCCCCTTGCTTCCCTTGGTGAGTCCATTGTGCCGTTTGTAGCAAGGCAGGGAATGGAGCATCAGCATCACAACTCCTGGTCCTTCTTGTTGCACAAGCCCCACCAACAGTAGCACAAAGCCTGGGGGTGGTGGATATTGCAAGATATGCTCCTTCAAGCTCTGAAGGACCTATCTGGGTTGCAAGCTTTTGGCCCTGATATCTCAGGGAATGGGAAGTTATTGGCCTGGCCATCCTAATCATAAGTTGTTTGAACATTTGCCTGTACTCGGCCTATCTGAACTCTGAGGTCTTTCTTATTTGCTAACCCAAAGGGTGAGTGTGATGAGATGGGTTTTTGAGTTAAAATCTTGTAAGGAATATGGGTTTTGTAACTAAGAAATGAGCAAGAGAGGTTCCATCTTGTTCTCTGTATAAAGGATCTGTATAATGCTGACAGGTTGTTTGCTAGTGCGAACAGGGAGAATGTTGTTCTGAGAGCCTGAGAAAGGACTCGGTGTGATTAGATAGATGGGAATTGTTGTGACTCTTTGCTAAACCACAGTAACCCAAATAACATCTGGTGTGTATGGGAAAGAAGTCATGTGGTGCAACAGGACTGTTTGCCTAGTAACAGACTCTGATTGGATGACATCGTGGGAAGGTACGATAAGCCCTTGCCAGTTACTCTTGAAAAAGGAACTTTTCGCCTATGGACATTGTCATTCGTGACTCATCCTGATGTCTTTCATGACTGACTCTTCAATCTTACGTGACCAACCCTGAAGTCTATCGTGACCATTCATTACATGGACTGATTTTTATGCTATACTGGATTACCCTTGGACCTATGGACTATTTCCTAAAGACTATTTCTTTAAGGACTATTTCCTATGGACTATTTCCTATGGATTATTTCTTTATGGACTTTTACGTTTGGAATACTTCATATGGAATATGCTCTTGGACTTTTCTAAGGACAATGGGACATTTACTGGATTTTTCTTTTTGGTACAGGATTTTTATTCTACAGGATCACTGAGGACTATAGCCTTTTTCTAACATGATTGGACTATTTTGCTTTTCCTAATGGATTACCTTATTGGAACTGTTTTTATTATTTTTCTTGGCTTTTTGTATTTTTGTAAGGTTCTTGGACACTTTTCTATTTTTCATGTTTTCTTTGCCTCACTACAGAGTTGTAAATAACTAACACAATGCTTATTTACTTGCCTTGGCTTAGTTTGGTTTTGATACCTAGAAACATGCTTATTCTTTAATAAAATAATGATTATAAAAATCAATTGGTTTCCTGAACAGTACACTTGTCTTAGGGTCATCTGAGAGTGCTGCCTCGACCTAGCATACTTAAGGAGTCCTGCCTGTGGTGCAAGATAAGTCTAAGGACTACAAAGCCCACATGGTTTTCTAACAGCAATAACTGAGAGTACATGGGTGTTCTTATTAGGGCAGACTTGTAAGAAGGAGGGTTGTAGCTTGGCTAGCTGAGTTCTAGGACTCACTCAGCCCATTTTAGCGTGTGCAAACTCCTGATTACTCTCTGTCCAGGCATTCACGTGTGCTTTCGAGCGCCGTGTTTGCTCACAGTGAGAGGGCCTTTTTGGTAGTGGCCTGGAACCTCTGGAAGGAATTGACATTGGTGGCTCTGTCAGGCTCCCTTATTTTGGGATGCCTTCAATAAAGCTATGAAGGGAAATGTGTTGTCATCAGTTTTAATTGTATTTGCATTTGCTCTTTTGAAAGATTTTAACTCTTTTGCATTTTTTGTTTATTATGTATACCACCTTGGGAAGTTCTGCCCTGAAAGGTAATATAAAAATGATTTGCAATAAACAAATTACTAAACGCTCCTATACATCTCACCTTTGTCTGGCACAGTCAACCGGCCTTGCAACCTCTCATTACAAAGTACAGAGGTCTCAAGAGAAGGATATGGTAGAATGTGAGCCTCTAGCTGTCTCATAAATTGAGTTTAGGATGGAATAGGAAGGCATTTGTTAGGTTTTAAAGAGGTATGCTTGGGAAATATGTGTCTATAAGGCAATCCCACCGATTCCAGTGACATTGTTCCCCATTTCGCCCCCACAGGCATTCAAAATGCTGGTCACTATAAGATTTTCCAGCATCTTCTCCAATGTATTTTCAAAGGCTTTCATGGCCGGGATCCAATGGTTGGTTGTAGATTTTTCGGGCTGTTTGGTCATGTTCTCCAGAACATGACCAAGCCTACAACAACCATCTTGTCCAATGTTTTAACACAAATCTCCTCACCAAACACAACCACTAAAGGTAGGGCTGACTCTTTTGCTTCGTGTCCTTTTCTTGACAAAACACTCCATCCAAGTTTGACAAAAGTCTTACCGATATAAAAAGACAGGTACAACACAAACTTCTGTCCTTCTTCTCTAGTAAGGTTAGTAGCAGCAACTTGTGAAGGGGAAATTTTGAACAGGAAGATTGCAATGGGGGAAGGTTAAGTCACCCTCTATTGGATGCTACATTTAGAGAATTAGACCAATGAAGGGGTGAGAAACATCTGGCTCTCCTTGGACTCTAAATCTGCACTCTTAGGTTCTACAGATGGTCAGGCTCCCTTCCACATTGGCACTACCATTTGTTCATTTCCTGGCTTTTCTACGGTCCCTTTACTAAAGTTGTCAATCTGTAGCCTTCCAGACATCTTGGAACTCCACTTCTAGGACACCTGATCCTTGGCCATACTGGTTGGGGCTTCTAAGAGCCGGAACCTAAAACACGCTGCGGACCTCTGTCCTAAGACTTTGTCATTGGCAATAACAGCTTTTAAGCAAAAAACGTCCCAGTATTTTTGGCCCCATGTCCCAGTTTTGTGTTTGGCTTTTCAGCCTGAGGGCCAAATAAAATTTCACAGCGGGCAGGCAGGAGGAGGAGGAACTGCATTCCAATGGATAAGAAAGGCCACGTCCCTAAATAATGGGATGTGGAGCCAAAAATACGAACATGTTTTCACTTAAATATTACTGCAGTAAAGGATATGTGGTGTGGCTAGTGACAAAAGGGGGAGCGGCCATTACTAGTTGTTGGTGGACATCAGGAGCTCTTTCTTCTTTGGTTTGCTCCATCCTTTCCTTTCGTGCACCCACTAGGAGGCCAGCATTGCAGGAATTATTCTTCCTTACACACATTTTAAAAACCAGATAGAGCCCTGTTACAGGAAATGCCTGCAAGTTCATCCAGCACATTTTGCAAAAAGGTGTCCAGTTTAGACCTTTTTGCTCAGACACACAGGCTGCATCTTAGCTGTCCGGGCACTCTCCCTCTTGTGAAAGGTGAGATGATTTAGAGGCAGGGAGAAGCTTAATTTTTCTTGATCACCACGTGCAACCTGGAATTTTAATGGCAGGCATAATTAATTCTTCTGATGTTAATCATCAGGGCTGGGCTCCACAATTATCAGGCTTGTGCAGCTGGGGCATGGTGCAGACATGAAAAATTAGGAAAATGAATCCGTAATTGGGTGGCAGATTTAATCTGCATCATGAAAACAAAGTTAAAAAGGAAAGGAGACTGGGAGAATTTCAGCCCAGGCTCTTGTGCCAATAAGTGCTGACAGAACTGAAAAATGTTGCCGATGTCCAAAGTGATTGGTAATTACCAAGCCATTGAATTTTTTATTGTCAATTTATCATTGCACTGAGGTTAAATTTAACATCTTCTTCTAAAGCCATCACTCGAGGAGGAAGGCAAGCTTTGTGTCATGTGATCCAAGGAGTCAGTGAAAGGTTAATCAGGTATTCCTTTCTCTGGCATGCGCTTCAAAATAATTCCTTCTTTTTTGTATCCTTGTATAAATGTATGGAATGATGGAGGGGGGGGGCTCAAAAGGGGTGGGGGTGGGGGAGATGGAATTTTTGTGTTTGCAGCACCTGTGCATTGCAGTTATATATTTGACTGCATTCCTCAACAGCATCTTTATTATTTCCTGGGCAGGTTATTGATGGTGCTCTATTATAACAGATGTGTCAGCGTGGCCCCCCTCCTCTCCCTATGAATACATATACTGTATTTAAATATCTTGATGAAAAGAAAAAGAAACACAGAGTCTATGAGTAAAGCGAGAAATCAGGCTTGGGCAGCACCTTTAATGGGCTGATGTAATAGCATTAAAAGTTTACTTCTGGCTCCTTTAAGGCCCCTGATCAGGCTGAGTGTTACAGGATTTGGGATGACACACAGTGGACCCTCTACTTATGGAATTAATCCGTATTGAAATGGTGGCTGCAGGTCGAAAAGTCTGTAGGTCGAGTCTCCATTGACCTACAATGCATTGAAAACTGATTAATCCCGTAACCGGCCATTTTTATTCCATTTTTGTTCCATTTTGTTTTTTTTTTTCTGGTCTGTAAGTCGATTCTCCAGCTGCAAGTCGAACCTAAATTTTGCAGCCAGAGAAGTCTGTAACTCGAAAAGTCTGTAAGTCAAGCCGTCTGTAAGTCGAGGGTCCACTGCATTTGATAATGTTATTTTTCATAGTGAAATAACAAGGATAGACATCTCTGTGTGTGTGTCTTTCCCTCCCCCCTTATGTGTTTGAAATTACAAATTTATATCTTAGTAGAATCTTAAGAGTCCTGTGCTACCTTGTATCTCATTTAAATATATGTGCATCTTCATCTTACTAGCAAGTCACACTTAGAGGGGGAGGAAGCAAAAAAATTTTTAGAACACAAATACATTTTTTAAATAGTGATCAGTTTATGGCATGTTCATGTACCCAGTGCAACCTCCAAAACAATTACACTTACTAAAGAAAAGAAATCATATACAGAACTCTGTGTTTTGGGATTTTAAAATGAAAAGTGGTATAGATTTTTTTTAAAAAAAATAAGCAACACAAATAAAAATACTGCATAGTAAAAGGAAGAAAAAAAAATCCAAGGCAGGATTATTTTGACTGATGTATATAATGCTCCAGTGGAAATCAATGGGACTATTTCAGGCAGTTTGCCTCTGTTTGGATTCTGCCTGTACTTGTGTGTTTAGTCGTTTAGTCATGTCCGACTCTTCGTGACCCCATGGACCAGAGCACGCCAGGCCCTCCTGTCTTCTACTGCCTCCCGGAGTTGTGTCAGGTTCATGTTGGTTGCTTCGCAGACACTGTCCAGCCATCTCATCCTCTGTCGTCCCCTTCTCCTCTTGCCATCACACCTTCCTAACATCAAGGTTTTTTCCAAGGACTCTTTTCTTCTCATGAGATGGCCAAAGTACTGGAGCCTCAGCTTCAGGATCTGTCCTTGAAGTGAGCATTCAGGGTTGATTTCCTTTAGAACTGATAGGTTTGTTCTCCTTGCAGTCCAGGGGATTCTCAAGAGCCTCCTCCAGCACCACAATTCAAAGGCATCAATTCTTCGGCGGTCAGCTTTCTTTATGGTCCAGCTCTCACTTCCATACATCATGACAGGAAAAACCATAGCTTTGACTATTCGGACTTTTGTTGGCAAGGTGATGTCTCTGCTTTTCAAGATGCTGTCAAGATTTGTCATCGCTTTCCTCCCAAGAAGAAGGCGCCTTTTAATTTCAGGGCTGCTGTCTCCATCTGCAGTGATCATGGAGCCCAGGAAGATAAAATTTGACACTGCCTCCATATCTTCCCCTTCTATTTCCCAGGAGGTGATGGGACCAGTGGCCATGATCTTAGTTTTTTTGATGTTGAGTTTCAGACCGTTTTTTGCACTCTCCTCTTTCACTCTCATTACAAGGTTCTTTAATTCCTCCTCACTTTCTGCCATCAGAGTGGTATCATCTGCATATCGGAGGTTGTTGATATTTCTTCCGGCAATCTTAATTCCGGCTTGGGTTTCTTCCAGTCCAGCCTTCCGCATGATGTATTCTGCATATAAGTTAAATAAGCTGGGGGACAATATACAGCCTTGCCGTACTCCTTTCCCAATTTTGAACCACTCAGTTGTTCCATGACCAGTTCTAACTGTTGCTTCCTGTCCCACATATAGGTTTCTCAGGAGACAGATAAAGTGGTCAGGCACTCCCATTTCTTTAAGAACTTGCCATAGTTTGCTGTGGTCCACACAGTCAAAGGCTTTCGCATAGTCAATGAAGCAGAAGTAGATATTTTTCTGGAACTCTCTGGCTTTCTCCATAATCCAACGCAAGTTAGCAATTTGGTCTCGAGTTCCTCTGCCTCTTCGGAATCCAGCTTGTACTTCTGGGAGTTCTCGGTCCACATACTGCTGAAGCCTACCTTGTAGGATTTTGAGCATAACCTTGCTAGCGTGTGAAATGAGTGCAATTGTACGGTAGTTGGAGCATTCTTTGGCACTGCCTTTCTTTGGGATTGGGATGTAGACTGATCTTTTCCAATCCTCTGGCCACTGTTGAGTTTTCCAAACTTGCTGGCATATTGAATGTAGCACCTTAACAGCATCATCTTTCAAGATTTTAAATAGTTCAACTGGAATGCCATCACCTCCACTGGCCTTGTTGTTAGCCAGGCTTTCTAAGGCCCACTTGACTTCGCTCTCCAGGATGTCTGGCTCAAGGTCAGCAACTACATTGTCTGGGTTGTCCGGGATATCCACATCTTTCTGATATAATTCCTCTGTGTATTCTTGCCACCTCTTCTTGAGGTCTTCTGCTTCTGTTAGGTCCCTCCCATTTTTGTCTTTTATCATGTTCATCTTTGCGCAAAATGTTCCTCTAGTATCTCCAATTTTCCTGAACAGATCTCTGGTCTTTCCTTTTCTGTTATCTTCCTCTATTTCTTTGCATTGTTCATTTAAGAAGGCCCTCTTGTCTCTCCTTGCTGTTCTTTGGAAGTCTGCATTCAAGTTTCTGTAACTTTCCCTATCTCCCTTGCATTTTGCTTCCCTTCTCCTCTCTGCTATTTCTAAGGCCTCGTTGGACAGCCACTTTGCTTTCTTGCATTTCCTTTTCTTTGGGATGGTTTTCGTTGCTGCCTCCTGGACAATGTTACGAGCCTCTATCCAAAGTTCTTCAGGCACTCTGTCCACCAAATCTAGTTCCTTAAATCTGTTCTTTACTTCCACTGTGTATTCATAAGGGATTTGGTTTAGATTATACCTGAGTGGCCCAGTGGTTTTTCCTAATCTCTTCAGTCTAAGCTTGAATTTTGCTATGAGAAGCTGATGATCAGAACCGCAGTCAGCTCCAGGTCTTGTTTTTGCTGACTGTATAGAGCTTCTCCATCTTTGGCTGCAGAGAATATAATCAATCTGATTTCGATATTGCCCATCTGGTGATTTCCATGTATAGAGTCGCCTCTTGTGTTGTTGGAAAAGAGTGTTTGTGATGACCAGCTTATTCTCTTGACAAAACTCTATTAGCCTTTGTCCTGCTTCGTTCTGAACTCCAAGGCCAAACTTCCCTGTTGTTCCTTTTATCTCTTGGCTCCCTACTTTAGCATTCCAGTCCTCTAGAATGAGAAGAACATCTTTCTTTGGTGTCAGTTCTAGAAGGTGTTGTAAATCTTCATAGAATTGTTCAATTTCAGTCTCCTCAGCAATGCTGGTTGGTGCATAAACTTGGATTATTGTGATGTTGAATGGTCTGCCTTGGATTCGTATTGACATCATTCTATCATTTTTGAGATTGTATCCCATTACAGCTTTTCCCACTCTTTTGTTGACTATGAGGGCTACTCCATTCCTTCTACGGGATTCTTGCCCACAATAGTAGATATGATAATCATCTGAGCTGAATTCGCCCATTCCTGTCCATTTTAGTTCACTGATGCCCAGGATGTCGATGTTTATTCTTGCCATCTCCTGTTTGACCACCTCCAGCTTCCCAACGTTCATAGATCTTACATTCCAGGTTCCTATGCAGTATTTTTCTTTGCAGCATTGGATTTTCCTTTCACTTCCAGGCACGTCCACAGCTGAGCGTCCTTTCGGCTTTGGCCCAACCACTTCATTAGCTCTGGAGCTACTTGTACTTGTCCTCCACTCTTCCTCTGTAGCATGTTGGACGCCTTCCGACCTGAGGGGCCCATCTTCCAGCGTCATATCTTTTAGCCTTTTGTTTCTGATCATGGGGCGTTCTTGGCAAAGATACTGGAGTGGCTTGCCATTTCCTACTCCAGGTGGATTGCGTTTAGTCGGAACTCTGCACTATGTCCTGTCCGTCTTGGGTGTCCCTGCACGGCATAGCCCATAGCTTCTCTGAGTTACTCAAGCCCCTTCGCCACGACAAGGCAGCAATCCATGAAGGAGCTGCCTGTACTTAATAGTGAAAAAATGGGACTATTTCAGGCAGTTTGCCTCTGTTTGGATTCTGCCTGTACTTAATAGTGAAAAAAAAAATTACCATTCAACTGCTTATTCATTCCTCCAACGTGGTTCTGATATTAGGAAATAATCCCAGGATTTGTCCAAACCCACGTGCCCTGACAAGGTCTGTTGAGATTATTAGTTGATTTTTGAATTAAGAGTCTATTTTGTGCATTCCCCGCTCCTTTTATGAATTCCTCTCGTTATTGCGGTTCAGCTGCTTTTCCGTATAATATAAAATTACCCTATTGTCCACCTCAGTTCAGCCCACAGGTTTTTTTCCCTCCCCCTTTCCCGCTGAGCAGGCATCGTGACTCAGTGGGTGCTTCAGTGGAAAAGAACGGAAGGCAGTTTCTATAAATTAAATATGGAAATAACCTTTAGGGAATAGTTGGAAAAGAAATCGATGTGTGCATTAATTACTGCAATTCATTACTTAAATAAATGCGAAACATAGCTCCCCCCCCCTTTTTTTGCTCCTAACAAATGTAAGGGCGGAAGATGTTCGCAACAAAAGCTTTTGTGTGAAACGACAGCCTTTTAAAGTTTTTTTTATTTTTTTAAAAAGAGAACCTCACATAGACACACACAGGCGCGCCTTGAGTCTCGCCGCAGCCTCCTCTGGGGATCACCTACCCCGGATCGCTTCCCCCACGCAGGCAATGGATTATTGGCACCGAATACACGCGCACCCCCCATTCCCACGTGACGCGCGCGCTGCTCTCCAGCTCAGCCTGCCTTGGAGAAACCGGGTGTCTGCGCCGCCCTCCCTTTGTTTGGAGTTTAAAGCCGTGCGCCTAAAAGAACCCCTCAAGTCTGGATTGTTTTTAGAATCCCACCCCCACTCCCCACCCCGCTTTCAAAAGATAACGTGTCTCCTTGTAGATCTTTCTTTGCTTCTTTCTTTATTTGCATGAAAACGAAATCGTCACGTTCCTGGAACCAGAAAGCATGACAAATCTCTGGCGCGCCCCATTTCGCGGGAAGAAGATACAGGGCAGTATTTAAAGGATGCTCTGATTTTCCTCCCTTCTGCTGTCTTTTTTTTTCCAGAGGAGCACAGCAAGGATGCAATCCCTGCTCCTGTTCCCCCCCCCCCCGCCTCGTCCCTGCCTCCCATCCCTCCCCTGCTGGCTGTAGTTGGCCGCCTCTCTCGCTTTCTCTCCGGCTCATCAAGGGGCCCTGACCGGTGGGGGAGCTGGCTGGGACGCCCGGCAGGCTTCTGCCCAGCAGCCCCCCGGGGGTGGCCAGTGCCCGCTGCACCGGCTTGACCCAGCGGACCCGGAAACGAAGGCTGCTTTAATTGGATGCCATCCAAAATGGCAAGTAATTAAGAATCAATTTGAGGCCATTAGGAAAGTGAAGCTAGCTAGCCTGGGTTGCGTATTTCAGAGGAGTTTGCTTTAATGAGAGGAGTTATTGGATAGGGAGGGAGGGAGGGAAGGGGAAAGAGATGAAAGATAGTAAGGGACTGCAAAACTCAATAACTAATGGTACATGGAAAGATGCTGGACTTGGAGTCCTCGCTAATTGATCTACTTACGGTTCTTAAGCGAATGAATGTAGGTATATACTGTGCGTTAGTGGTTCAGTAGCTATTTATACACATCAAGGACAGGTCTGCCCCCTCGCCAAGCTCTTTTCTCCTCCACGCAGAAGCATATGTTCTCTCTTTTCAGTCATATTAACCTTACAACTGTCAAGCCATTTCCCCTTCTCTAGGCTTTGCAGTCCTGCAACAGCTGTTTCGTTATATTCTGTTGACAGCAGATGGCATTTGCAAAAACACCGGGCCATGGATTTGTGGAAGAGCTACAGAGGATCATAAACTCTGCTTGCTGCCTTGTGTCCTGATAAGAGAACTCTAACTAACCATAACTGACAAAATCGAAAGAAACGAAACAAAGCAAAACTAGAAAAAAACATGTGGCGCCTTAAAGACTATTCTATTTTAATATGAGCTTTCATGGATCACGTCCACTTCATCAGACATATGGAAACAGAAGGAAATATCAGTTTCCTACTAAATATTGATTGGCTCTTGGAAGTATGTTACATTTACACTCTTTTAGAGCAGAAGCATTACAAATCAAGAATACAGAGGGAAAGAGCTGAGATAAACTTTGTATGCATGATGGACACTCATATAAATGGACTGAATGTCAGCCTAGGTTTCTTTAGTCACTACCAAATATATTCCTTCTGCTGCTATCTACTGCCACTGTTATTTCCTTCACAACTACCAAACCTGCCTCTTATCACCAAGATAAAAACTGTTAATATTCCCTCCTGAGATGGGGGTATTCGTATACGAATATCCCTCCATAGGTGGAATATTGTGTTGTCCACAGTGATTAGCCACTCCTGGCAGGAGGCAGGATGACAAGTCTCTCTGCCAGGTCGCAGAGTGGCTAATCCATTGCGGACAACGGCGTGACAGGAAGCCTCCGCCGAACTCGTGTCAGCGGTGGAATGGTGAGTGGACAGTCTGGCCCCATGGGGCTGGACCCTTGTTATTTCCACCTCTGGGGGTATATTCATATTCATATACTAATACCCCCATCTCTATTCCCTACACCAGTGGTGGCGAACCTTTTTGGGTTCGCGTGCCCAAACGGGGGGAAAAAAGGGTGGTGGCGGAACCGGAAGTGGCAGTGGAAGGGGGAATCCTGGGCATGGAGGTGCCTCGAGACCCCACTCTGGATCTGCCGCCAGCACTAGCTGCTCCAGATCCTGACCCACCGCCTGTCCGGGCACCAGTACCGCGGTTGCAGCCGCCTGCTCAGGTTTGACTGCGGGGGGTGGGAACGGGGGGAGTAGCGATCCGGCGACTTACGGCTCGCGTGCCGGCAGAAAGGGCTCCACATGCCAGCTGTGGCACGCATGCCATAAGTTTGCCACCACTGCCCTACACTAACACACAGGATTCCTCTGCCATCTTTTTTCACCTTTATATTTAATATTCTCTTTTTCTTAATTTTCTCTCTTTGTAAAGTTTCTCTTTTTAAAGTTTTAAGTGAATACCCAGGTTGCAATCCCCACCCCCCATATTTCCCTCTCCATCTCTGTCCGGACCTCATGTCTATTTTCCTGAGGAATTTTTACATCAGACTCCTTAAAACAACAGAAGCCATAAATCACTGCATGTATATGTAACATACATCCAAGGTCAATCAATATTTACCGTGAAACTGACATTTCATTCAACTTTTCATTCTGTTTCCATATATATGACAAAATGACCATGTCCACGAAAGCTCACATTAAAATATAATAGTTAAAAGTGCCACATGTTTTTGTCTTGTCTTGTCTTGTTTCTTTGGGCTTTGCCTGATGTACTTGCACAGACGAATGCGGCTACTGCTTCCAAGACTATAACTATAACTGAGGCCATCAGAGGTTGAGAAAAGGTATTGGGTTGTTTACCAGTTCGGAGAAACTCATTCAGTTCAGAATGGATCCTTGGTCCCAAGATTTCTTCCCCCTCCCCCTCTTACTCGTTTCCTGACACTCCAGGTGAAAGGCTTGAAGACAAAAAGCATGACATGCTTTTTCTTGGAGACAGAAAGGCTTGAAGACAATATAGCATGACATGCTTGCCTAGGTTTGAAGGTTACAGGCTGGAGGTATGCAGTTAATTTCGAAGAATCAAAGGTTTACTGTTGGAGTACTAACTCAGTAAATCAAGCCCATAGATTTCGATATGCTCTCAATATTTCTGTTTCAGCCTTTGGTTTCCCCATGGACCCATATCCTGAGAAAATGTTTGGGCTGAGTTTCATGGTTGGAGGCAGAACAAATACAGAGGCAAAACTCCAGTAGCTGCGTGTGTTTTTTTAAATCTAACACAACCCTTTGGAGAGCCATTTTTAGGCGCATGGAAACATTTCATGGGGAAGCAAGGCTCGAACCACCACAAAAGCCATGGGCTCTTTGTGGTTGAATGGACCCAGAGCTTGAAAGAAACGAGCTGCAAATAACTGGATGAAATTAATTTCATTTGACAGTAGCCATGACATACTGTATTTTTCGCACCATAAGACGCACTTTTTCCCCACAAAACAGGGGGGGTGGAAAGTCTGTGCGTCTTATGGAGCGAAGAAAACAGATTATATTTTCCTGTTTTCTTCTCCTAAAAAATTGGTGCGTCTTATGTAAAGGTGCGTCTTATGGAGCGAAAAATACGGTATCTAAGACCATCTTTCTTCTGCAGAGGGTATACCTATCAGTGTTTTAATTATCATGTAAATAATGTTTTTGGTTTTCAGTGTTAACGAGTAATGAGTAATTTCTACACTTAACTAATTATTAGTAGTATTTTAAAATTTACGTTTCACGTTCTGGCTGCTGTTGTAGTGAGGATGCTTTTCCTGTTACATCCAGGTTTCTTTCAACAATTGCTGAGATATAAAGAAGTGGGGAAAGCCAGCAAGTACACACACTCTGTCTGGACAACCTCTGAGTTACAGTAGAATTGTAACTTGAAAGGATAATGTCACAGCTTAATTCATACAAATGGTGGAGGCTACATCGATAGTTATTAGCCTCACAAAATGGCAGAGGAGGACTATACCTGTGTTGGCTCAGGCTGCTTCCTTGTGCTCCATTTGGGGTAATGGCATGGGAGCAAGAAAGAGTGTGTACGTTGTACCACAAGCTACCAGCTTGTACCATTCAGGTGTAAAATGAAAGTATGTTTTAAAACATTGGTTGACATCCAGTATAGCAACTTGCAACTAGAGTAGGCCCACTGAATTGATGGAATTTACAGAGGAATTGACTCACCAAATTCTCAGTGACTCTGTAGACAACTTACTACTCTATTGCATAATGATCTTGAGAAATGGGGAGTGTTCTCTATATTTTCCTTGCCACTCACCTTTGGCTCAGAAAAGAGGGAAAGTTTTGCATTTCTTTTTAATGGAAATCAGCAATGTTTTGGCATGCCTTTTTTTTTAAATAACATTTCAAAATATCGTTGATACATTAGCAACAATTAAAGAGAAATAGAACTCTTCTTCCTGGCCCTGCCCTCCAAAGGAGAGTCAAATGGAAGGTCTCAATTAAGTGGCTTCCCCAAAGGGACATCCTTAAGGATCTTGAGAAATCTTTCCCTGAGAACTTCTTGATTGTGCGAAATAGGGTCGCTTGAAATGTGGTGTGGTTTTCTGACTTGAAATCACTGGATCCTTGCATGTGGATACAGAATCAGACCATGCACCTCTGTCCAACCTTAGGTAATCCTATTTAGTCCAATCCTGCCCACTCCAGTTCAGGAGGGATACGCAGGAATGGAACCAAAACAGAACAATCCTACCGACACCTAAAAAAGAGTAGCCCCTGACAGGGAGCCAGAAAGGTCCATGTCAGAACCAGCCTGGCTGGTTCGTTTTAACGTTGTCCAGTCACTGGCAAAAGGAGTAAACTACTATTAAGTTGTAGTTCCTTCTAACATATGGGAAAATAAAGCCGTACTTTAAAACATTGGTAAACTATTATGGAAACCAGCAACTGCTTGGGAGTATTTGAATTACAGCAGTAATGAATTCTTTTTTTAAAAGTAATTTTGCAACAAGAGCTGCTAATGTAGGATGTTTTGGAGGTCACTAGTTCACAGGGTCACCATAAATAAGAAGTGACTTTTTAATATGACAGCAGCAATCACAACTTTTCAGACTTTGTAAAACAGTAAGGCCTTATCAAGGGGGGTCAAAATTGTATTCCAGTTTGTTGTGCTCAGTTCTGGTTTGTCATGAAGTTGGGGCTAAGTTGGATCCATGTTCAGACCATACAGTAAAAAGACATATTTTTGAAAAACACTTCTCTGTCAAAGTGTGAAATTTTGTGTGTGTAAAGTGTTAAAATGATAAAAGGGGGGTGTAAAAAATGTTGCCCTGAAAGTGAAAACATTTTTTAAATTGAGGCTTGAACAATATTATAGTCTAGCAAAACAATTAGCCAGCTCTCCAGCTGAGTAAGGTTAATGCACCATAGCAATCTTGGCAGTTGAGTATGTTCATATTGCAATGTGCAAATATGAATTTGGAGGGCCTATGGGTATAGTATCCTGGTGTTTTTGGTCCTTGGAGTTACAGTACCTTGATATTGCAGTATCTTGGTACATCAAATGCTTTATGCTACAGAGCCTTAGTCTTCCAAGCTTTGTGGAATTTTATTATCATTATCAAGTTACAGACCCCTGAAATTATAAATCTGCAGGAACAATACAATTTTCTATTGAATTTTTTCCATGTATCTCCAGGCCACTGAAAAAGTGATTGTTTACAGATCAATAGGAGGTGTGAACATCTGAACAAATTATAAATATAGAGAGGTAACACACACATATATTCATTATAACATTGCAACTCTACACCACTTTGGACACCAGATATCAAAGAACAAGATTCCTGTAGCAGCGACAGTGACAGCTCACGATTAACATGGATTTTCCTCCATAGATTCAGATTGGTCTGGCTGGGTGAGCACTTAAGAGTAATTTTGTGTGTGGGTATTATTATCATGTTTCAAGGCTAAAGATTACTTAAAGTTATGATGCTTTTTACTTTTAAATAATGTTTTTAGAGATGTATTTCTGCCTTTTTAAAAAGTGCCTTTCTGGGCTGCGGGCTTTTGCATTTTTTAGGGTTTATGCCCCTGTAATTTTAAACATCATTTAAGTTCTGCCTCCAATTTAAGTTTTGTTTTGAATGTATTTTTGTTTGCCACTTTTCTACATCTGTAAGAATTTTAGATGGCAGTCACACCTGCATCATTTCATAAGTTGCAAACATGTATTTTAAAGTATTTGTGCCTATAAATGTAGCTGAAGGCTTTTGGATGTTTTCAAACTTTGAAGTACTGTATTTTTGTGCTCATGGAACACAGAAGGAGTGCAGATAAATAATACTTGTAGAATTAGCTAAGCTGATGTTCCCTGGAATTATTGCAGCAATGAAAAGACCTTGATACGCTGATGAATTTTGATATGATTGGCAATGATTGTCTGACTTCATTCTGGATTTAACCCTTAACTGGAATAAAGGCCAGCTGTGGTGAATACAGACTTCTTCCGTAGAGGTCTGTCAAGTTCTGTAGGGTTCTTACGGAGATGTTCAGGTGTCAGAATCTCTGAACTGACACTCTGGAAGTCTTGGAAATCCTTGTGAGAAAAAAATCCCATAGAAATCCACTTTCTAGAAGTTTTTCTTTTAGAGTGTTTAATAAAGTCTTTTTAAAACTGTGAGCTAATTGAAACCTTCTTACTAGGAGCCCCTTGTGCAGAAATAAACTTCCTACTGAAAGTGCCACAGCTTTAAACACTATCTTTAGAATAAGTCCTTAGAACAAAATAAACCATGTCATCAAGCAGAAGGAAAAAAGTATGGAAAGACAGGGGGAAAGACATGGAAGTCTGAGATAAAGACTAGTGTCATTTGGTAGCAAGCAACCTAAACCAACAGTGCAGAAAATGGTACTTTTATGGATACTTTTGCCCCATCTGGAAGAACCCAGAATTGCTCTTGGAGAATCTTTAGCACTCAGACACCCTTGGCTGCAGCATTTCTTTGTAGTAACGGGGTTTTTAAAGCCCATGTTGAGACCAATGTCCCCCCCCCCTTTGTTTTGCTTAGGTATTGTTACAAGGGCTCTTCACACCTTTTCAAAAGGCCAGATGTTAATATGTCAAACAGAATGTTAAAATCACGATACTAAACATCGGTTTGTGAGTACGGTGGGAAAATTGCCTTGGTATAGGTTCTGAGTGACTGGGTTTAAGAAATGGCTCACTTTTAATGCTCATTAAACCTGGCAAGCAAAGTGATGCTAAAGATTTTATAACAATGACTCTTGCCATGCAGGGGGCAAGAAATGCCAGCTTAAGCTGGATCCTGAAATGGAAGAGTTACAGAGATCATGTTGCCAATATATGGTGGTGTGCCCTTGGTGGGCCATCTGCCTTTGCCTAATACCCCTGGACTGAAGGATCCATCAGACATGGCAACCACCAGGCTTCAGGCAAAGTCAGATGTAGAGATGGTATGACAAGCCCAAGGCAGGGAAGAAGAGATGTCAGACAGAGTCCAGCTGGATGCAGGCGTTGTCTGGGACAAGCGGGCAGCCGTTGGGGATAAAGAGAGAAGAACTGAAGGAAGAGATGGGTCAGATTGGGGTAGAATAGGAGTCAGAGGGGACAACTGAGACTCCAGAGATTGTGGAGGAGCAAGAGTGTGGGGAACACAAGAGTGTCTTCTGCACTGAGGGAGTGGTAGACTACACCTGCCTAGAAGACCCTGTGTTGAGGGTCCTGGTCCAGATACAGCCACCTGAGGGAAGTGGCCTGAGGGAAGTGCCTCAGCATCCAGTAGAGCAACTGACCCCCACCCTGATCCACAGGAGGTATTGGAGGCAAAAAAAAAAAAAAAAAAAAAAAAAAAAAAACAGACCCAAAAGGGCTGTTTCATCAGGGAGGCTCAGTTTCTCCTTCTTTCTTTGTCCCATGAACTCTGAACCCCAATAAAGTCAAATTCGAACAATTCCAAAAGTCTTGAGTTTATGGAAACTGCAGGTGAAGAAGTCTTGCTTGCTGTCCCAGTGCTTGGTGGGGGAGCTGGGTGCTTACAGTTGTCTTCAGGCATATACTGAAGAATTTCGGAAGGAAATTATTTTTCTCCTGTATAGAGATCATAGCAAAAGGCTTTTACAGTGTGGATTATGAAAACGTATGGATCATTTGAAAATAAATGGGAGTGCCACAACATTTGATCGGCCTGATGTGTAATCTGTCGTCTGGACAAGAAGGTAGTATTAGGAGAAATGGAGAAATCGAATGGTGTTCAGTAAGCAAAAGTGCCAGACACGGGTGTATCTTCCTATTTGTGTGATTGTTCCATTTTGGAAATGCTCCTTGTGGTTCCCCAGGTTCCCAGTGTTTCCATGCATAGCAACGGAGCTGTAGAAACATGGAAAGAAGGAGCCAAACGCTGCAAGCGTATTTTCGGCTCTTGGTTTTACTGATAATATCAGATAGAGAACTTTGCGCTGTGCAGAAGATGAAGTTTATGATGGATTTCATGTTGTCCCAGATACCTGGAATTAAGCTGATTTCCAAACTGCCTTTAAACATCTCACATATTATTTAAACTCTCAAACAAACCCAGTCTTGGTGAGGCAAACAAATCAGCAAGTTGTAGAAGCACACAAGGGACGCAAATGGAAACGAGAGCAAGCCATGAGGTGTATATTTGGAAACAGTGATAAGGAAACAGAGTCACAGACCATACAGCCTTCCATTTCGCTCAGAATCCGCAAGCAAGGGCACAGCTCTTCTGGTAGGACACCGACTGCATCTTGCTGGTTCGGTAGAAACAGTTGTAGGGCAAGTCACCAGCACTGAAAGGTCAGATTTACTTTTAATAGTAAATGCTTTTTTTTAATTATGTTGTCAATTAAGCCAGTGGTCCCCAACCTTGGGCCTCCAGATGTTCTTAGACTACAACTCCCAGAAGCCTTCACCACAACCCCTGATGGCCAGGATTTCTGGGAGATGAAGTCCAAGAACATCTGGAGGCCCAAGGTTGGGGACCACTGAGTTAAGCAATGATGACCACCATAAATTCTGAGTAATGGATGATGTTGTATTAGTCATTATCCAGATTACATGCATCAGCTAGTCAGGATATTCACATTATATGTCTAGATTTACAGTACTGGAGTTTGAAGCTTACCTGAGTAGTTTCCTACGATAGATGTACTCCACAGATCTCTTTCATTCAAGACTATACATACTCAGTGAATGATGATGCCTTCGAAGATTTTGGAAATGTTATATCTCTTGAAACCAATGAGCTTTACAGTCCTCGTGAGAGCAAGAGCCCGGTCTTTATCGTTGATCTTCTCTAATTATGACCCATCCACATGGTGTATTTGTTCCCCTACATGTACCCAGTTGTGTGCTGACGATATCAGTATTTTTCTTGCTGTCTGGACTGCAGAAATGTTGAATCAGTATCAATAGTGATAAAGAATGAACACCCCCCCACTGGCTTTAAATATTTTTTTTAAAAAATCTTCAGGCATTCATTTATCTGTTTGTTTGTTTCTCTTTGTAGAGAGAGATGCTGTGGAATTATAAGAATTGTTGTCCAAAAAAAGCAACATTTCTATACTCTGCTAATGTATCATCAGTCAACTATGTGTTCTAGGCTCTACTGTGTGGCATGGAATCATGGACTTGAAAACAGTCTACTATAAACCAATAAGAAGTATTTGAAGTGTGGATTTATGACAAGATGCTAAGAGTTTCTTGGACTGAGACGATGACTAATGAAGAAGTACTAGAGCATATGAACAAAGACTAAGAAATCATAGAACACATAAAAATCTAGAATATTTCAATCATGTAATAAGAAGCAATACATACAAAATTTTATGCCTGATCATTCAAGGTAAAGTAAAAGTTTTACCTTGAATGGGTGAAGTTTTACCTTGAATAAAGAAGAAGAACTTATTGGATGAAAACCTTTGTGACTGCTTAGTATCATTGTTTGGAATCGCTATGTGTCAAGTCAGAATAGTGATGATGGTATCCAACCTCTGGTAGGAGATGAACAAGAAAAAGTTATGTCTGTAGCCAAACAACCTTTAGCTTTGTTTCAAGGAGTGTCTGCCATTATGAGGAAAGTTATTTCACAAGCTATAATCAAGGATGTTAAGAATGCAATGAATCAGGTAGGCTTTGAATTCAAATTAGGGCCCATCTATCCTGTGCTTCTATTGCAAATACACATGTGCTTTGCTGAAGCTGGGTTTTAATGCAGGGGTGTTCGTGGAGCAAATACTGACATTCCAACTTTGCAATATAAGAAGAACTCCCAGACCTTTGGACTTCCGAGTCCCAGTATGAAAGGACATTTTGGGAACTCAAGGTATTTCTCTACTGAATTGTGAACTAGAACAGAGATTGTCATATCAAGATAGCTGGCATGAGCGCTTCGGAAAAGGGACAAGAGTCTCTGAAGATACTTGGAGAGGACATCTTTATACTTTATAAAAAGAATCTGGCTCTTTTTTATATATATAATCAGAGCACTGCCTGCTTTTTGTAGATGCCTACTGCTGTGTTGTTGTTCATCTGAGATTGTATTTACCTAATTTTCAGACCTGCTAAGGGCCAGACGGTTTTTATTATGTCCTGATATGTAAATAGAAGGGGAAGATATGGAGGCAGTGACAGATTTTACTTTCTTGGGCTCCATGATCACTGCAGATGGTGGCAGCAGCCACGAAATTAAAAGACGCCTGCTTCTTGGGAGGAAAGCGATGACAAACTTTGACAGCATCTTAAAAAGCAGAGACATCACCTTGCCAACAAAAGTCCGAATAGTCAAAGCTATGGTTTTTCCTGTAGTGATGTATGGAAGTGAGAGCTGGACCATAAAGAAAGCTGACCGCTGAAGAATTGATGCCTTTGAATTGTGGTGCTGGAGGAGGCTCTTGAGAGTCCCCTGGGCTGCAAGGAGAACAAACCTATCCATTCTAAAGGAAATCAACCCTGAGTGCTCACTGGAAGGACAGATCCTAAAGCTGAGGCTCCAGTACTTTGGCCATCTCATGAGAAGAGAAGACTCCTTGGAAAAGACCTTGATGTTAAGAAAGTGTGAGGGCAAGAGGAGAAGGGGGCGACAGAGGATGAGATGGTTGGACAGTATCATCGAAGCAACCAACATGAATTTGACCAACTCTGAGAGGCAGTGGAAGATAGGAGGGCCTGGTGTGCTGTGGTCCATGGGGTCACGAAGAATGACTGAACGACTAAACAACAACGACGATATGTAAAACCATAGAATTCAAAGAGGGTGTCCTTTCTTTTTTGCATGACTGTATGTGTGCTGTAATTCTCTGTCTCTCTGTTTTAGGATCAAGGATGAAATCAAGGCTATCTAACCCTGCCAGCAATTTCGGAGACATGTAATTGCAGCAGATTCATACATGCCATTAAGTGGCAATCTAAACAAATCATATTTGTTCTGCATGTTATGCCAGCAAAAGGATGATATCAGGAGAAAGTGAGGTCATTGGTAATTGGGCTGATGGCTTGCAGTGTTAATCAACCAGACTCAGAACCTGTTTACATTAAAGCAATAGTTTGAAATATGCGTCGGTGTAAATTTACATCGACTCCAAGTCATGTGGCATCACTTGGTGTTTGAATCGCAGCATGTGTTCCCTCGAAACAGACATTTAATCTGGTGTTTTTTAGAAGGGACACCCTCGCTAGACATGCGTGCGCACGCTCTCTCTCTCTCTAAACCAAGGCTGTAATTCAGAGAGGCAGGTGGGCAGTTGTGTGTGTGTGTGTGTGTGTGTGTGTGTGTGCGCATGCGTGTGTGTGTTTATGCACCTGGAGTTGGGGAAGTGCAATAGGATGTAACCAAGCAAGCTGGGACTAGAGAAGCCCTCACATGTACAGTGCCGTCTTGTTAGAGCAAATGCATGCAGGAGAGCTCAGTGGTGGCAGGCGGCTGACACATGCCACAAACACGCAAACAAAGCATACGCACACACAGCCAGGGTGAAGGAGGGAGACATGGGGTGAAACTGGTTGGTTGATGGCGGGGAGAGGGAGGCAGCAGCTTGGGCATTTTGCCTGCCTTGCAGGTGTCAGTTCTGGGGTTTGTGCACCTGCTCAGTGAAGAAAAACCTCCTTGGTTTGATCTTGCCTTATCCTTCCCCCCCACCCCCACCCCGGGAATGGAAGACGATTTGGGTGGGCAAGTGAAGGTCTTGGCAACCAGGCTTCCCTCCCATAAAACAGCAGCAGGGGCAAGGGGCTGATTAATGCGGACAGTTGCGTTCACATGGGGGAATCAGTTTAACGTGTCATTTGCATTAAAACAAACAGACATCTGGCAGAAGAGTAAAATACCGGTAGTTCCCTGCCACTCCAAAAATCATAATTCCCCATCAGATTAATCCGCTTTCTCACATGTCATGGAGTCACTCAATTTTACAGTGATTCAAAGGAGCCTAACCCCAAATGAAATAGGTTTTATAAGGCAGTGTGACTACCTTCTCATTCAAGGATCTTTAGACTGAAAGCCCAGGAGAGCTTCTTTCTCATTTTGTCTTTGGCCATGGAAGAGAGCTCTTTACTGGGACCTTGACTAACAAATATAGAGGAAGACCACATGGTTGTGAGAAAAACAAACAAACCCCAATCCCTCTGCCAGTTTATTCCAGTAGTAGGTCCAAGCCCACAGACACCCCACAACAGAAACCCATTCTTTTAGGTAAAAGGGGGTTTCCTTAATTTCTTTTGAATGGTGGTGGTGGTGGGAGTAGTGGCAGCTCACCACCAAGTAAGTAGTTAAATAAGGACCTCTGTACACTTGCCAAGGAGGAGGCTGAGGGAAAAAAGCTTTATCGTGGCATCCCTGCATCCATTACAGACCTTTCATGCTTTGCACCTGGAGAGGGCTCTAAAGATGCGCCTGATTCAGGACATTCCCATGAAGTGATGCGTGGGAATGTAAATAATCCATTATGGGGGAAAAAAATAAATACCAATAACATTCAAGTCTACTTTTAAATTTCCTCATTATGTTTTTTGAGAGCAGATCTAGAACAGCATTTTCCAACTTGTGCCCTGAGATATGTATGACCACAGTTCCTGTTATCCCCTGCTATGCTAGTATTTTTTGGGAGCTAAAAGGAACTGTAGTCCAAAATATTGGAAAGCCACTGGGTTAGGAAGGATGGTCCAGGATTGCGGTGGTAGCTATGAACTCTTGAGGAGAATCACCGTTTCTTACACTTCACTCCTTTTGTATAATGTGGGGGTAATTCTATTTTCTCAGCATTTTCCCACATTTTACTAAGGTTTATGAGGATGGTTTATCGAGGATGCTTCTGAAATTTCGCCAACCATGTTTTCTGACAACAGCCATACTAATCTGCCCATCAGAGAAACATTGGCCAAAATAACTCATCTGTATGAGCCCATGTTTTCAGTGCTTTATCAGTAGGTGGAGGGAGATTCAGATACTGTACACCAAAAGAACTGAAAGCAAGGCCAAAATGCTTACCCCCTAAATGAAACAATGTGTGAAACACTACAGTTGCAATTGTATACTCACTTACCTGGGAAATCATTCCACTGAACTTAGTGGGTTGGATCCAGACTTAGTAATACTGTGAGTGACTCCATAGAAACTGGTGTTCAATAAATGAGACATGGCTGCCTAGATCCAGTCCATTGTGCTTTTCACCTTAAGTAAAAATGGGAAGAGTTGGACTGTTAAATATTAACATCTGTTAACATATTAATCTCTGGTTGCATGCCACAGATTTCAAAAACAATTAGACACTCTGCCACGAAAAGCAAAGTGATATTTATGACTGCTGTAGGCAGTATCTGGTTGCAATACATTAAAAGCAAAGTTATTTGCTTTGCAGAAATTCCAACAGTAGTGACAAAGGAACCAGTTCCTGCAGTTTGCTTTGTGCTGAGAGTAAGAAGGCATCACGACTTTGGCTGCTGATTGTCACGGGCTGAGGGTGATTGAGATTTGGAAACTACTGCCCTCCCTGTGATGTGCTGCATGGCTGGATGACGGGATGACAGCTCCTTTCTTCCTCCCTGCTCAATGCAGCTAAAGTGACATTTAGATCTGCCCATTAAAATTCTAATCACATTTTTGAAGCTGGGGTTGTTTTTATAGATAATCCTCCATAAATTTCATTGGTTTAAAAACCCCGAGTGTACTCTAGGTGGCAAATGATAAGAACCAATATTTAATAGAAACACTCCAAGAAGGCCATTTTTGGATAGGATATTTTAAAAAATGATCTGATCCACTATAGCTATCAGTCAACTTCTGAAAATCTTAAGAAAACCCATAATTAAAAGCTCTGTGTTGTTCATTATGCATCATTATGCATAAATGCTGGCTTTTTACCTATATGACCAGCTGGAATAGGAAAATAAGCCTATCTGTGTTCCAAATAACCTACAAAGAAAAACCACTGGTAGATAATCTGCTGAACACTCTTGCAGGGTTTTCTAAAGTACGGGAGACAATAGAGATGCTTATCTGGAAATTGAGTCATGGCCATTGGACTTCTTTCTTATTAGGTTGAAATGTTTCTCTACTCATCCAAGTAGCTTCTTCAGTCTGAGGAGAATTGGTAAGCGATCCCTGATATATCGTGCACCTTGGTTTCACTTATATATATCAGGGGTCTCCGACCAACTCTCCTCAGACTGAAGAAGCAACTCGGATGAGTAGCAAAACATTTCAACCTAATAAAAAAAGAAGTCCAGTTGCCATGCCTCAACTTCCAGATAACCTCCAGTATCCCCTGAGGATATTATTACATTGATTTCACAACTTAAATCCAAAAAGGCTCCTGGGCCTGGCACAGTTATTTCAGAACTATTGAAGTTCCACCCAGAATGGTGGGCTCCCCCCTTGGCTGCCCTGTTTACTATGATAAACAGAACTGGAATAATGCCCAAGACTTGGACCAATGCTATCATAGTAAAAAGGTAAAGGTTAAAGTTCCCCTTGACAATTTTTGTCCAGTCGTGTTCGACTCTAGGGGGCGGTGCTCATCCCCGTTTCCAAGCCATAGAGCCAGCGTTTGTCCGAAGACTATCTTCCGTGGTCACATGGCCAGTGCGACTTAGACACGGAATGCTGTTACCTTCCCACCGAGGTGGTCCCTATTTATCTACTTGCATTTGCATGCTTTCGAACCGCTAGGTTGGCGGGAGCTGGGACAAGCGACGGGCACTCACTCCGTCGCGTGGATTTGATCTTGCTACTGCTTGGTCTTCTGACCCTGCAGCACAGGCTTCTGCGGTTTAGCCCGCAGGTACCCATCCATAAAAACGGCAACCCTTCACTCCCTGAGATCTATCGGCCAATCAGCCTTCTATCAATCATTGGTAAGCTCTACGCTAAAACTCTCTTAGCAAAATTAGAAGGCTGGCTAACAATACGCAACATACTTGGCCCACGGCAAGTCCAATCTTGACCATTGTGCAGTACTATCACACCTAGTTTCTAAATACAGTGGGAAACTTCACCTGGATGACTGAGAATCTTCCCAGAAATATAGATGCTTGAAAATCTTAGACCTTAGAATCTGAGAACTGCAGAGGTGGAAGGGACCCTTTGGATCATGGAGTCCAACCCCTGTCAAAGAGGCACAATAGGGGAATCAAACTCCCAACCTCTGGCTCCACAGTCAGTTCCCTAAACCATTGAGCGTTCCAGCAGAAAAATTCAGTCTGTGAACTCTGAGGGAAATTCTGATCTGTACCTTTTGCTTTATTTTGAGACTTGTCAGGCATCCCCCCCCCCATTGTATTTTTACTTCTCTGCCTTCTGCAGTGTAATTCATGCCCCCCAAAGGGTTTAAAATACATATAGAAACATTATATTAAGATAAAAATATGTTTGTCCTAAATCCAGGGTGCCAACATCCAATGATTGTAGCAATGTTGGCATTTTCAGCCCTTCGCATGCAGCCCTCTCTAGTGATAAATAATAATACCTGTTCTGAAGGAGGCTTCCAGCCCTGCTGTGGCCTGGGTTGTATACTGGCTGTTAGGAGGGGAAACATTCAAATATGTGTTTTTAAATAATGTCCTCTCTCTTTATTCTTTATGTCTCTATTAGAGATAGAGAGAAAATAAATAAGTTGTAGAATGTGGCATAAAAGAATAGTTTCCAGTTGGCAAAGGGTGTGACTTATCTCCAGTCTGTTCAATGTACGGCTCTGGTTACATTAGAGAAATGCCCCGCTCATTTCTTGTGTCTCCTGCTTCCTGTATAATCGTGCATTGTGGTCACGTGACATATATCATGTGATAGTGGTTCATATGTTTTTTAACCATTCTTTTTTTGGGTGGGGTGAATTGGATGCGGTACGTTCATCTACACCTCTTGAACGGGACATATCCCCTTCCTTTTCTTGTGCCTTTCACTGCCCCCTTCCTCCCCTTTCAAAAAAATGTGTGTGGGTACATCACTGTGTCTGCAAAGCACCCTTAGTGGCCACATACTGATCTGAACAATTTCTTCCTATTTTGGTGCTATGTTACCCTCTGTGGAGGAGAACCCACAGCACCCTGCCCAACCATGGGCTCTGTAGATTCCAGATACTTGGACAAGTCACAAGTTATCTTTATTATGGCATGGAAACACATTACACTGTCAGATCAAGCACTCTGGTCCCCACAATGGGGCTTAGTTTCTCTCGCTAGCCCAGAGGGATTGACAGAGGTGTTCCTCTTATATGCAGAAATAAGATGGAACAGATTTATGAATGCACATACGTTCAGACAACACAGATGGGATTGTCCACCCCTAGGGTGGAAACACTTCATGCAAATTGAAAGCAAATTTGGTAAAATAGTCTGGATTTTTCAAAAAGGGAGATGTGGTGATATTGATGGGAAATTCATAAAAAATTTACCAGTACCACTTGATATTGAAATGAGATAAAGAATGTAAAAACCACTTTCAGTACAAAGACAAACAGACCCCTCTTCTGTACATAGGAAGGAAGCAAAAAAAAAAAAAAGAGTAATTAAAGTGTAAAATTAAGTAAATAAATCATTAATTACATGTTTGGGATAGGATCAGACAAATGATGTGAAGAACTATCCAGACCATTCTTTCTCTCAGTGCAATGAGATGTAATTGTCTAGTTGTTGCTAGTAAGCCAGGTGTTTTTCAACAGATACATATCTGTCATTGAGCTATGCCTTCTCCCAAAGGAAGTGTATGCCAAATTGATAAAGTCATGTTTAGCAGATAGCTGTATTAAAACTTATGTCCAGCTTAGCCTGTGACTACATTGGAAAATCTTTCTCAATTTGCTCTGAAGTATCTTTGAGTGATCACATTACATAAAGGTCAGCGTGAATCAGCTCATCTTTTTATCCTTCCAGTCTGGGTTCCTCCCTCTCCCCCACTACTGGTGGGACTATTGCCTGTGTGGTTACTCATTTAATTCTACAAAAGGACTGAGGAGAATAACTTCGGGTGGTTTTCTGATGATGTAGTAAGTTGGAGTGTGATATTTTGGGACAGTGGCAACACCCACCTGCAGGATTTTTTTCTCCTTAGTGGCCCTGAAGTGTTTTTGTTCGTTTATATTTGTTTATATCACTGCCTTGCTCCATTAGTTTTGTGCTCGATCACCACCACAGGAAGGAAGGAAGGAAGGAAGGAAGGAAGGAAGGAAGGAAGGAAGGAAGGAAGGAAGGAAGGAAGGAAGGAAGGAAGGAAGGAAGGAAGGAGGGAGGGAGGGAGGGAGGGAGGGAGGGAGGGAGGGAGGGAAGGGAAGGAAGGAAGGAAGGAAGGAAGGAAGGAATGAAGGAGGGAGGGAGGGAGGGAGGGAGGGAGGGAGGGAGGGAGGGAAGGAAGGAAGGAAGGAAGGAAGGAAGGAAGGAAGGAAGGAAGGAAGGAAGGAAGGAAGGAAGGAAGGAAGGAGGGATGGAGGGATGGAGGGATGGATGGATGGATGGATGGATGGATATAAAATTGAAACAACTCTGACAAACTCTGCAGACTACAGTGTTTCTGTGGTATATGTTTCTGTTTGTACATGTATGGAGAACTTTGGAAAATTGTCCCCTTTCCTCTTCTGCTGTGTAATCCTTTGAACAGCCTTGACAGAACATAAAAGGGGAACCAGGGATCAGCAGATGGCAGTATCAAAGAAAGTGGGGTTGTGGGCATGAATTGACTGAGAGGCCGGTGTAGACACTGGCACCAAAACAACTCAGGGTCTTCTTGGGATAACCTAAACCAGTGGTTCCCAAGCATGGGTCTCCAGATGTTCTTGGACTAAAAATTTTCAAAAGCCTTCACCACTAGCTGTGCTGGCCAGGATTTCTGGGAGGTGGAGTCTAAGAACATCTGGGGACCCCAAGGTTGGGAGCCAGTGTTCTAAACCCAGTGCAGTCACAAAAGAGTGTGAATCAAGCTGATATAAAGCCAAGTTGCTGTGATTCGACTTGTCAACATACTGTAGTCGTACCCTTATAGTCAATGTTTCATTCTGATGTCACCAGCAAAAGATTATCTGATGGTCCAGTGTTGTTGTTTTTTAACTCTGTTTTTCGGGGGATGGTTACAAACTTCCCTTTTTTCATTGCAAGAGCACACATTTCTCCTTTAAACAAAGTGGGAAACTAATGCATTTCAGCAGAATCTGTGTTCCCATGGCATTGGAATGGTTTGGCAGCCATTCATTTCAATGATAGTAATTGTGGACAATACATATTAGAGCATGTACTCTTGATGCGAATACATTGTTGACAGAGGAAAGATAAATGGTCCTGCAAACAAACAATGCATTGGGCATTGCTTCAATGAACAATGCATTTTGAAGAACATCTGCTTGCTATTTTCAATGGTGAATATATTACAAACCTGGATAGGAACCAGCTTGTTGTATATCGTGCCAGAAAATGAGTGATTTAAACCCACTCCTAATGCACATTGTAGGCAAGCAATAACTTGATTTGCTGAGTGGGAGATATTTATGTGTCTAATGTATTAGGCAAATAAAAACATCCTCATTGACTAATAAAGGTGAAGAGAATATCTATGGTTGCAAATGAATAAATTACTTAAAGAGAGCCAATATGGGGGTGCCAAGACATTTTCTAATACACAGTTCAGAATATTTGAATGCCCAGGTTATTGTGGTCGGTACCTGAAAAGTTTCCAGAGGAAAATTTAAGGAAGTTATAAATATACTAAATTTGTATCCAGTATTATTTAGGAGGATGTTTTAACTTATCAGTATGACTACACATTCATTATTGAGCAAGAATGCTTCCATTTACCTAATATAATGCATTCAATCCATAAATCCCCTCTGCTCCACCAGTCAGGCCAGTGGCTGTTGGCTTAAATCAGTCATGTTTTCAGATATATTGCAATTGATGCTGTGTGAAGATTTGCTTCTCATGGTGTATTTTCTGGGGATGTGTGGCTAACGTGTTAAGAAACAAACATGATCAAACACTCATGTGGCACCTTTCAGTTATACAAATCTATTTGTAGTATCTACTTTTGTGGATATGATTGGACTGTGGATTGTAATCCACAATGATCATGCTAAAATGCATATCTTGATCTCAAAGGCAGGATGGATTTGATTTAATCATGATTTAAACCATGATTTAAATTTAAAAAGCTTTTAAAAACAATTTAAATATTTTATTTATTTTTAATTTTTAAAAGCATTGAGTTTTACCTGCTCAGCTTTAAGGTACCTTATAGCTCTCGCCTCTAATAACTGACTGGCAGTTTTATATACCTAAGGGCATCCACAGATTATAAACAATAGAAGTTTTCTGCCATGAGATCTGGGGGCGCAGTTATACAGTGAACCCCCCCCCCCAATTTTTGAATAGAATTAGCATGTTTGAAATCAATTTTTAAAAAGGTGACTACACAATACCCTTGGCAGCACAGATTCTCTTTTGCCTAGGAAGCATGTTTGTGGGTTGGAAAGCAAAGTATTTTTACTCGGCTGAGTAAGGGTCATTTATTTTAAATCACTTCTGAAATTGATTTATTTTAAATTGTCTGGGCATATGTGAACATCTCGGTGTAAATTGTGTCTGTGGGGTTTGCCATTCACTGGTGTGCCTTCTGTGCTCTCTTTCCTTCTCTACCCCCTGTGGGTATGTGGATGTGTCTTCCTTCTTTGCAAGCCTAGTCAACTCTGGTCAGTTTCAGTCTCAGGTCCATCCCACCCTCTCCTCCATCCCCTCTGTGTGTGTGTGTGTGTGTCTGTCTGTCTCCATAGGATGTGTTGGGCTGCAGGAAAACCTCTGCCTCCCCCGTCTATCATTCTGTGCTAGTGCCAGGCCAATAAATTCACTCCTTGAATATGTCACCTACCTTGAAAGCCCTGTTAGGGTTGGTAGAAGTGGCTCCGACTTGACAGCCCACAGCCCAGATACACAGAGGAGAAAATAAGGACTGGCAAATTGGTTAGTGGCTGAAATCCTGTTTCCATAATCAGTCCCAGTGGGGGTGGGTTTTGGTAAAGACTACTCCCTCCCACCTCCCATGTGGTGGTGCTGCGAGTTAAACTGCAGAAGCCTTTGTGTGCTGCAGGGTCAGAAGACCAGCAGTCGTAAGATTGAATCCACACGATGGAGTGAGGTCCCGTCGCTTGTCCCACCTCCTGCCAACCTAGCAGTTTGAAAGCATGTAAAATGGGAGTAGATAAATAGGTACCACCATGGTGGGAAGGTAACGGCATTCCGTATCTAGTCGTGCTGGCCACGTGACCACGGAAACTGTCTACAGAAAAATGCTGGCTCTATGGCTTGGAAACAGGGATCAGCCTCGCACCCTAGAGTCAGACACGACTGGACTAAATGTCAAGGCGAACCTTTACCTTTACCTTACTCCCTCCCAACCCCCTGTTGACTATGGGACAAATGAATACTAAGCCTGCACACAGGGTGTGTAACAAAATGGGCACACCGTGATCCTTCCATCAAAGTGCTTTCAACTCCCTTCTCTCTTTTACCAGGCAGAGATCTATAGTCCCCCAAAAGTAACTTCCTTGAACCCTCTTTCATGGCATGTAAATGCAGTTCGATCAATTACCCAACCCTTTCCATACTAAAGTCTGCCTTTCTAGGCCAAGATTTAGAGGCGAGAAGGAAGGGCTGGCCAATATTCTTTATGTTTTCTCATGGATAAAAAGCCAGATCCCTTCGCACACCCCTTTTGGCTTCAGCGGCAAAAGAAGACTGCTGTAATGATGATAAAGAACAGTCTAGGAAGATTGCCACCGCCCTTGCATGGTTACCCAAGTGAGAAGCATGTCCTGCCTTCACTCCAACTTCTGTCCGCTAGAGGAGCTGACTTCTTCCTAACATGTGTTTGGAATTAATTTATAGGGTAGGAACGCTTGTTACCATTTTGAGGAGCAAGCCTGAGTGCTCGGGATATAAAATGACTGACATGTTGGGTGTTCAATTTAGCCAGAGAGTGCTGCTTGGTGCTGCTCCAGAGGCTGATATACTATAGCATTTGACACTGATAGTGATGAGTGGTGTGCCATGTCAACTTGGAGATGAGATGCTTAAGCGCACGCTAAGGATACAGCTCATCTCAGTGCCTGTTCTTTCTGACTGCAGTCCTTGACTTTAAAGTAAGTCAATTCCTGGCTTGAATAATTTTGCCAGGAAAAATGGTAGAGGAACAGGACTTGCCGTCCTTTCCTATAATGTCCACTTTCCATTGGGATGAAGTGATCCTGGCAATGGGAAAAAATTATAGCTTCACTCTTGCCTTAGGAGGAAATACTACCAGGATAAAAGGGAATGGAAGGCTGTCAGATTTCAAGAAAGATGGCTTCAAAAGCCTTCACCTTCCACGTTCCACAATCCCAAGCTCATCCCAGGACTGGAATCTATTGCCTGCACGGCACAGGTTATTGGCAAGCTCAATATATCAAGAAGACATTCGTGGTGCAATGAGAAGGTCCAGGCATGCCCTAATGCTAATCCAAAGAGTGTAAGAACCACAAGACCTCCACTTCTTTTTAACTCCATGTTGATGAAAACTGGAGATTAGCTTAACAGAATGCTTTTTTCTCACCTGCCCCCATGCGATCCAGGGAGTGGGCAGTATATTCCCGGTCTCTTATGGGTTTTTATTTTTATTTTGCAGTAATTGGGGAAGATGGTGTTCTGATGAGGGGGAACAAAAAGAGGGGGAACACATATATCAGGAGTACTGATGATTCTGGCTCAACTTGTACCTTCAGTGACACATTCATTGGGTTGAATGACAGTATAAATCATAAATGGATTATGTCATGATGGTATTTTAAAAGCCAGCTCCACAGTTTCAGTCACATTCTGGCACAGAGGTGGTAGCAACTGCCATGGGGATGAGGACAACTTTGGAGATTTGCTAGCAGCAAAAGCGCTGCCTTCCCTAGGAGCAGGGTTAAAGGCACTAATTTGCATTTTAAATTCTTTTTTAAAAATTATAATTTGCATTAGTTTTGTAAAAATATATATATTGGTTACAGGTCTACATTTGCTATTGTGGGGCTTTCTTCACTTTGTCAAGTTAAAAAGTTTAACATAAAAAAAACATTTTTTAACTAAAAAAAGCCCCTTTATGCCCTTTGGTGACAGGAAAAAAACAATAACCAAAGTCAAAAGAGAAAAACAAAACAACCCTCGTTAATGTTAAAAATGGCGAGGTTTGGGAGCCTCTGGGGTACTGGAGGCCCTTGAAAACATGGCAAAATTATATTCCATGGCTCCTAGAGTGTATGAGGGAACTTTTTGAATACCCTCCAGGGAGTTCTGGAATATCCCAATCATGGTGCTGATGGATTGATTGTCTGGGCCACATGGTACCCTACTCCTGCTCTGATGTCACATTTCACTTCATGGATTGGAACCTCCCAGCTACGAAAGCAGGTGGAAGGAGGGAATTCTGATTCAGGGTAACAGGGCTGGGTTAGTTCCTTTTGATTTCTGTGGTACAAAATAAATGGACAACATTTGGCAAAGTAGATTTGGGACAGTGATGTTTTTCCTTTATGAGAACCTCTGGAAAACAATGCCCTATTTATTTATTTATTTATTTATTTATTTATTTATTTATTTATTTATTTATTTATTTATTTATTTATTTATTTATTTATTTATTTATACATACATACATACATACATACATACATACATACATTCCTTCCTTCCTTCCTTCCTTCCTTCCTTCCTTCCTTCCTTCCTTCCTTACTTACTTCCTTACTTACTTACTTACTTACTTACTTACTTACTTACTTACTTACTTCCCATCTGGCTGCCAAGGCCACTCTGGGCAGTTCACCACACAACATAAGAGATATCAATTTAAAACAGTAAACATAAACAGTGGACATAATAACTAAAAATAATATCAAGATTAACACATAGGGAAAACTATGTAAAGTTAACTAAAATGAATAACGTGATTTAAAAGCAAGGTGGCAGAACTGATAATTTGAACACTGGGACAACCACCGGGTTATGGTGTTCTAGACTCCAGGAAGGCCTGCCTGAAGAGCCATGTTTTCAAGGGCAGTTAAAAAAATATTCCTAGTGAAGGTGCCAGGTGAATTTCAGATGGGAATTTATTCCAAAGGTGGGGAGCTACTGCTGAGAAGGCCCAGTTTATAGTCTTCACTTTCTGGGCCTCTCTTGGGGTCAATGTTCTAAACTGCCTGGCCAAGGGAAGATCATGTAGGACATGCGGATCTCTTTGGAAAGAGGCGTTCTGCCAGGTATCAAGGTCCCAAACCATTTAGGGCTTTGTATGTTGTCACTATCACCTTGAAGCTGGCAAGGAAATGAACAGGTAACCAGTGTAAGGCGGCCAAAGTAGAGGAGATATGACAGTATTTCTTTACTCCAGGCAATAGTCCAGCTGCCATATTCTGGGCCTACCAAAGTTTCCATAGGAGTCCCACGTAGAGAGCATTACTGAGACTACTGAGCATCTTGAGACTACCAATCCATGGACTAGCATGGTGAGGGATCTGGTGTCAAGGTAGGGACACAGCTGGGCAATCTGCCTCAGGTCGAAAAAGACAAAGCAGACCACAGATGCTATCTGGGACTCCATTCATAGTGTTGGGTCCAGAAGTATAGCCAAGCTGTGAACCTCATCCTTAGCAGACAGAATAGCCCCCACAAAAGAGAGGGAGGTCGCCAAACCATAGACATTAGGGGCACCCACTGTCGGGACTTCCATCTGTCTGGGTTCAGCCTCAATATGTTCTCCCTCATCCACCCCAGTACGGTGTCCAGGCAGCGCTCAAGGGACAGGATGATATCCACTGCAGAAGGGTGGAAGGAGAGATAGAGCTGGGTGTCATCTGCATATTGGTGACACAAAACTCCAAAACTCCTGATGACCTCCCCCAGAGACCTCATATAAATATTAAACAGCAATGGGGAAATGATCGACCCTGTGGGACTCCACACTTAGGAATCCAAGGAATGGACATCATCTCCTCAAGCTGCGCTCTCTGAGAATGGTCCTCTAGGAAGGACCGGAGCCAGAACAAAGCCAGGTCACTGATCCCCAACCCAGAGAGCCTCCCCAGGAGGATACAATGGTCAGTGGTATCAAAGGCCACTGAGAGGTCGAGGAGTACCAAGAGGGATGTTCTGCCCCTGTTGATTTCCCTCAAAAGGTCATCTTCCAGGACCAGCAATGGAACTGAACAAATGTTCCATTTTCAACTGGGAAATAAATAGGAGACATCCAGTTAAAAAATCTTCAAATTGGTTTAAATATCAAGGAATATATTTCTTCTCCCCATTTTCTTTTATTTATCATTTATCATTGAAAAAATTTCTTTATTCTATAATCTGAAAAAACCCAGCTTCTTGTATTCTAGAATGCGTTTAAAGAAGAGCACCAGCTATAACATTTATGAGTAGATAACAATATTCACTAATAAACTAAATAGTACCACAGAAACACAAAATGTTTTGGAGGCTGCTGTGACCTAAGGCAACCCCTGAGGAGCAGCCTGTGTCTGGCTGTGTTCTGTAAAAGCTGTGCTGTGCTAAAGCCATCTCTTAACTCAGATAACACAAAAGTAACGATTATCTACTAAGGAACCTCACCAGTTGATAGCTGTCACGTTGACACATGATGAGTAGACCCAATAATTTCTAGATCTCAGAAGACATGATTTTGAATCACTTGAGACAATGTGAAAATCAGTGTAATTTATGGAGAGAAAGATTAGCTCTTCTCTAGCCATAGTATCTCCAAAGAAGAAACTCCATGATAGTTGATGCAGTTTCAGCGTTCCATTTGTTGCTTCAAGAAAAAGCCATGTGATGTTACAAAAAAATTAGCTGGTGTATGGGTGGGCAACCACTTCTGAAACACACACACACACACACACACTGAAGACGAAGGGATTACAGTGGGGTCTTGACTTGAGAACTTAATCCGTATTGGAAGGCAGTTCTCAAGTCAAAAAGTTCTCAGGTCAAATCTGCATTTCTTAGGTCAAGAAAGGTTCAGGGAAGGCAGGGAAAATACAGTCCAGGTAGTACCAGGCAGTCTGAAGACTCCCAATCCACTCTCTAAACGCTGGGAGGAGTGAGGAAGCAGACAGGCACCCTTTTCACTGGCCAACAGTTAACTGAAAGTTCGAATTTTGCACTTTCCCTGCCTCCCATGTGGTTTTTTTTTCAGTTCTTAACTCAAATCTAAGTACTTAAGTCAAGTCAATATTTTCCTATGAGAGTGGTTCTTAAGTCAAAATGTTCTTAACTCAAGCCGTTCTTAAGTCAAGACCCCACTGTAATCATAATGAAAAATTTACACACAAAGAATACCAGTGAAGATTAAAAGACGATTATAGCTTTGTCTATGAATTGTCCTAAGATTATATTTAACACAAGACCACAGGCACAACAAAGTGGAAGAAGGCACTCATTGTATTTGCATTGCATCCTGGTTAAAAAGAAGAGAGGGATACGACCCTAATGATGTTGCATTTTAAAAGAAGGTCTATTGTCTCCTCTAATATGTGCGTTGTCTGACTTCTATTTCTAACCATCCAGAAACCCCTCCTGCTTTAGCATAGAATCATAGAATAATGGAGTTGGAAGGGGCCTATAAGGCCATCGAGTCCAGCCCACTCAATGCAGGAATCCAAATCAAAGCAGATCTGACAGACGGTAGTCCAGTTTTCCTTTCAATGCCTCCAGCAATGGAGCACTCACCACCTGCTGAGGTCATGGATACCATTGTTGTACTGCTCTAACAATTAAGATGTTTTTTTTCCTGATATTCAGTCAAAATCTGGCTTCCTGTAGCTTGACACCATTATTACATGTCATGCACTCCTCATGCTTCTCTAGTTACAACTGAACAAGTTTTTCTGCAAATATTGGGCCAATCTAATTAACATCTGGCAAGGCTGCCTGGATTGTTCTGATGTCATCATTTTTCTGCTCTTCTGTCCTTCTAATTCTTTATATACAGACAGAAAAGTAGAAGCAGAAGCAGAATTTTGACTTACTACTTAAGAGGGCTGTAATAACGGAGGCAACGATTTACCTGCAATTAGAATGTTTTGACCTGCTCTTCTTATCTCCTAAACAGGGACACCAGGCAACTAGGAGTAGAGGAAGTTACAGCTACCCTCATAGGGGTAGCTGAGCCTGCAGGAATGTTCATGAAACAAAACAAAACTCCAGGCAGACAATGTTGCAGTCAAGACAAACTGGTAAAAAAAAGGAATCATGCATATTTGCTGGGAACCAGCAATTGTCTTGCTTGCACTGTGAGGAGAGGGCTTAGCAATGGAGTGAGGAAGAGCTGGGCTGAGTGCTAATGCTTGCGCAGAGAAAAAGACATGGAAATAGAGTTGTGGTCGTCAGTGAAGGAGGAAGAAGAGCCCTGAACTGTAATGTAAACTTGTTTACTTGTTTGGCAGCCCATGGCCCTCCAGACATTCTCAGACTGCAGGTCCCATCAGCTGTCACAAATGGCTATGCAACTGGAAGGCCGTGGATTGCCCATCCTTGTTCTTCTTTTTCTATTATGCTGTCTTTGTGACCTGTTTTTCAGTACAATTTAGTTTGTTTAAAACTGATTTTTAAATAATATTGGACTGCCTTGAGTCACCATTTCCAGGGACTCCTGTCCATAAATTGGATTCTCTTTCTCTCTCTCTTTCTCATTCTCTCTCCCCCCCTCTCTCTTTGAGCAGGTGATCTTGATCTCCAAGGTGGCTCTGTTCAGTCAACAAACTAATTTTTCAAGGTAAGACTTCATCAGGGCAAAAACTGCCCAGTCCGGCTGTTGGGGTCATGATCCAAAGTGTAAAGTCTGCTTGCCCTCCCCAACTTTGGCCAACTAAGTAAGAGGAGGAGAATATGACTTATTGTTAGAAGAATTTTGGCTCTCTACCCCCCCCCCCCCCCGCCGCCAAAATAAGGTGTTAAAAGTGATAGCAACAGAAAGACAGATGCTGGGGGTCAGAGTTGCAAGAGTAGTTGGTGGCACTTTTGTGCAATATTTGTGCTATTTGCTTCTCAGTCTTAAAGGTGCCACTTACCTCCCACCTGTCTTCCATCACAGCATTCCAAGTGGTAAACACAAAATGGTAAACACAAGATCTCATGTACCCTAAGATCATGAGCCTTGAACCAATGATCCACTTCAGTGGAATCCAAGCATGGGACTTTCCCATTTCATAAGTAATCATGCACCATGGTTTCTGTGGCTGCTGGCAGGCTAGCAGACCAGCCACGCCTGTTGCCACAGTAAGTGCAGATGATCTGGGATGGGAACTCAGCCATCCCAAAAGTTTCTCTGGCCTCACCTACCTCCAAGAGCAGAAGCAACAAGGCAATTTATCATAATGGGACACACTTAGTTTGCCCATGCCCACCATTATTTTCTGTTGGACGATCTGGAGTGATTTAATAATGTATAGCACCTCACCTCCTTTTTGTTTAGCTGTGCTGGCCATTCTTCTTATACTCGAGCCATTACAGCTCAAAGATTCTGAGCATGGAACTGGAACCAGCAGGAATTCTGTGGAGGGATCGGTGATAATGATTTATTCTCTGTCTTTCTCCTTCTTCTCTTTCTCCCCCTTCCCCCCATGAGAGGAGTGCTGTTGTATGAGAGTGTTGCTGTTGCAGAACTTGTCATTTGTACAGTTGCTCCTGTTCATTTTGAGGGCAGTGATGAAACCCCTCCCGTGAATGAAAATGCCAGCTTCTCCACTCTATTTCTTCATGCAGTTTCATGCAGAGTTTGGGAAAGTAACATTTCAGACTAAAGTTCCCAGAATCCCCCTTGCAGCATAGCTGGGGGATTTTGGAAGTTGTTGTTCAAACCCTAATTTTTCCTAGTTTTGGTTCTGATGGGGCCATGAGCCCATCCATCCTGACCAAAAATGTGTTTTTAAACTTATAGGGCAAATTTTATCCTGATCTGGATTTACATTACTCCCCGCCACCATTACGTTTAGCATGTCTTACTGTCTTTTTATGCTTGAGATAAAAAAGGACCCCCTCTTTTGCTAATCTTTTGCAATGCCAACTATCCCCCTTTCACATAAGACATAGCCTCCTCTTGCCTTCACATCTCTCTCTCTCTCTCTCTCTCTGTGTGTGTGTGTGTGTGTGTGTGTCCTTTATCGGCTGAGCCAATGAGACCAGTAATGGAAACTTTGGCACAACAGATTTGCTTCCTGATCAATAGTTATTTACTTCTGAGAGGTCAGAGCTTGGCTAATATAGCTGAATAATTTTATTGATAGATACCATAACAATGAAAAATAAAGTTTAAAATGGAAGATGAATCCAGCACTTTCTTCAGACCTGATTATTATTATTATTTGCAAATTTTAATAGCTGCTCAAGTGTCGAAAGGGCAGACAACAGAAGCGTTGAATAATTGTCCTAGGTCCATCATCAGACTTTCATTATTGACCTCTGCTAATATTCTACTGTAAGTGTCTGCTAAATTGGTTCCTTGGGGCTTGAAATATACAGTGATGTTATGAGTTCCTATCGTAAATTGCCACACAGAAAAGGAGTCAGCCTCCTGAAATAGTGTCGGCCCTGCTCTGATCAATACTCAATTCTACGCTGTGCAATAGGCAACTGTTTCCATAGAAACATTGATGTCACAGAGGTTGAACAGTGGCTGTTACAACAAATCATTTCCTTTGAGCCGTTGTAATTGACTATATGTACAGTTGGCTGTCACCTGAGACTATTTACATCAAGCCACTAACGGAGCTGCATTAGTTATTCCAGGGGTAAGAGGGTTAGCCCTTCCTTTGGTGACCTTACAAATACTTAGGAGGATGTTGCTATGGCAACCCAGGATACAGCAGGCTGAGCAGTAATGCAGCCCCAGGATGTATCGGCATCTTTTTTGGAAGGCGAGAGGCAGCTTTCATAAAGTTTACCTAGCCACCACATGACATAAAAGGTTTCATGAAAGACTCCCTTGCTGACCTGTAATAAATTCAGACTTGGAAAAATAAAAATAAAAAACCCAAAACATTAGCAACCATTTGTGAAACTAAGGGAAGGAAGAAAGTCATCTGCAATTTTAGTGAATAAAATGGGTTTGTGGAGGTTGCTGTTTCTGCTATAAAGCTATTGTTTATGGAAATATAAGTGGAAAGTATTAATAAAAAGTCTCTCCTTCCTTTGTTCCCAGCGGTTCCTGAAAAGCAGAAATATATGCCTTCAAGGAATATGGATAGGAGTAAAATCTTCCCAGTTTTATAATGCAAGTACTCTGCCAGACACCTAGGTCTATGAGAGAAGTGAGGGACATTTTGCTTCTAGGTTACAATCTGTGTTTCATAGCATGATTTTGTCAGCGTTGATCTAAAACTACTCACAAGAGGAAAAACACCTCACTTTCCTGGGACTTTTTAAAAGAACTGAAGTAGTGAAAGACATGTGATTTTAGCATGTGATTTTCACCACCTGTGTATCTTGAATATAGTGTGCTTTGTTTTGTGGGTGGTCATTGGGAGATCAACGCTGACACAATATGCTGGTCTAATTGCTGAAGTATGGATCTCTATGGGAATTACTGTATGTTGTGTGTGGTGGTGGTGGAGAATTAGTTATTGTGTCTAGCTGGATCCTGAGTAGGCTCATCTAGCAGCTAGATTCTAGCTCAACACATGAACTATATTGCAGGAGCTGTTCCATGGCTCTGTGACTGTGATTTCCTGATGTCCTGTGTGATTGCCCTCCGTGATGTTTTCACACCTCACCAAGTCAGATTGGCCACACCATATTGCAATATCTACCTACATGAAGCCCAATTGGCTTGAATCACTAATGAGAGCTGGGAATCTAGGCCAGCTAATGGTGTGAACAAGTACCCCCTTCCAGGTGTCCCTCCTTCTAAACTGAAACTTTACAAACACAGGTCTTTGCTAAGGATTTCTCTCCCCACCAGGCTAAAGCAAATAGACCATATGGAGCAGGGGGAATTACATAGGCATCAGCTGGCACAGCAAGTTAAGTCCAGCCAACTCAGCAATATGGCAATTACACATTTCATTCTCTCTCTGTCTGTCTCTTTCTTTTCCTGGGTGTTCCTTGCTCTCCACTCTCACTGCTTTGCTTTTTCACTTGCACATCCTAGGCTGTCTCTTCTCTTTCTTTAGTCTATTCTCTCCCTTAATTTGTAGGTCAGAAGGGGGCAAACAGGCTCCCTCTGGGCCATGTGCAGGTCTGCAGGGGCCCAAAGGTGCTCCTACAACTCTCAACCTCAACCCCTGCCCTCTTCCCACATTTTGTAATTTTTTTAAAAAAAATGCTTCAAAATCCCCATGGGCTCTATAGAAAATGTGCGGCACCATTTTGCCAAGTTGGTCCCCACCACCTCAAGGCTTCCATGTCACCAGTGTTTAAACATATTTAAAAATATGTGGCCACTACTGGGTGCAATGGAGATTCTTCAGTTATTTCTCTTTCCCCCCATTTTTTGAAGAAAAAATGCAGAGGTGGAGGTCGCAGGTTTATGTAGGGCTGTGTCCAGGGATGGACATGTGCCGCTTCTCAACCTCTAGTTTGCTCATCCTTTCTAGATATAACACACATGCATGTTAACACACATGGAACTGTTCATCAGGCAGAAGAGGTGCTTGTGTTGTTTCTGATCTGAAATGGACCCACCAACCCAAGACAGACCTCCCCAGGGCCCCGTAAGTACACACATCAAGTGCCAAGTGCCTGGGTTTTATGGAGCCATGGTAGAAGTAGACAGACACAAAGACACAAACAGATGCTTTTATTATTATTGATAAACTGAAGAAACAGAGGATGTGCATCCTCCGTAGGGCCTGTGGCTCCACATATGGTTTCCTTACAGTGAAATGGATTACTCATCATGAGTCAGACAGGCTACAGACAGAAGGAGGAAGTCTTCGGCTGACAGTAGGAAGTCTTCAGCTGACAGTACACTGCTGGTCTGAGTTCAAGTATTGATGATGCCTTATAAAGCCCTAAACAGCTCGGGGCCTGGATATTTGCTAAACCTGCCCAATCACGAAGGTCTGATGGGAAGGGCCTCTTCCATGCCCCACCACTGAGAACAGTTCATTATGTAGAGACAAGGGGGAGGGCTTCTTCCTGTTGTTGTACCCAAACTTTGCCATGCCTTCCTGTGACTATCCTAACCCAGCTAATCACTTTTTGACTTGCTCTTTCTTTTCCCTGGGCTAACCTTAAGCCCCAAATTAATTGAGCCAAAGCAGTTTTAAATTGAAACAAGAAAAACAAGTTCTTTATTTAAAAAGCTTAGTGGTTACAAGGCACTTTCTTAAATTTAAAGTTATAGATAATAAAAGAAGCAAGCCTTCCCACAATCACATTCTGCATCTTCCTGGAAACCTTCATCTCCCGTCTATAGTCACAATTTTACTACTGTATTTTTCTCAGTTCTTTAGCCATTTCTCTAAATGTAACAACATCTTTCTCTCTCAGCCCCTCTCTTCACCATTCTTTTCTAACTGCTCTCCTCTAATTGTATGTATTCATCTGTCCAGTTCTTCTTTTTTATATAGGCCCTCCTGGCGAATCTTGATTGGCTCTTCTCCGATGTTCATCTGTCCAATCAGCGTGTTACACTGTTGCTAGGTAAACTTTAATAAAGCTTCCATCACACCTCACTTTGGAGACTCAATTAATGCCCACATTGGCATCATTTTGATGCCAAGTTAAGCGGTACTTATTTATTACAGTCTTTGCGAGTTGAGGATCTTGGCCTGCATAAAGTTTTGGTGCAATGGTTTTAATATCGTGAATGTGTGAATGTTTTAATTTTGCACTGTTTAATTTTAAATTGCTTTAAATACCTTGTTTTCCCCAAAATAAGACCTAAACTGAAAACAAGTCCTAGCATAATTTTTCAGGATGCTCATAATATAAGCCCTACCGCAAAAATAAGCCCCAGTTAAGTGAAACCCTACCCTCCACCCTTATGCAACAACCAGAAGAAGATGACGTGACTTTATTTGCATAAATGTAGATGGTTGTAAATGAAAAAATAAAACATCCCCTGAAAATAAGCCCTAATGCATTTCTGGAGCAAAAATTAATATAAGACCTCATCTAATTTTTGGGGAAACAGGGTATCTTATGCTTTAAAATTGTTTCATACAGCTTTGTAACCCATCCTGAGATCCTGTGCTATAGGGCAGGCTAGCTGGCCAGATAGTTCGGTGGTTTAGGGATCTGTCTGGAGAGCCAGCGGTTGGGAGTTCAATTCCTCATGGTGCCTCCTGCGAGTAGAGCCAGCCCGGATGACCTTGGGCAAGCTGCATAGTCTCAAAAGAGGGGAAATGGTAAACCACTTCTAAGTATTCTTTACCTGGAAAACCCTGGAAAAGATTGCCGTAAGTCAGAATTCACTTGACAGCGCATTATGATTATTATATTAGCAATGTTTGAATAAATAGAATAGTATTGAAAATATCTCCTCCACTGGTGACATTGTCGCCCTACCGCGAGAATGACTTGCACAACAGGGTTTTGGCCACTGTGTCACTGATGAAAACAAATGAGAAATAAGGCCAAGGGTCTGACAGCTGCTAATCTAGCATTCCTTAATTCTGTTATCCTTGGTATTTTCCAAATGCTTGCACTGATTTTGCAAGAACTGTTGTTTTGTTTTTACACAGCTGACCCATGCTACCTCTTTAGTGGCTCTTCAATATGCCAACATGCAAAAGTAATCATCTGCACCAGTACGAGAGTGCTCAGACATGTGGGCCTTTACTTCCTCTGAGCTGCGTTGCCACTTCAAGTGAGGTGGGCGGCAGCTGGAAACAGCCTTCTCTGTTGTGCTGTCTGAGTAGATTATCCTCTAAGCAAGGCTTGGCTGGCGCCTCAGATCTCTTCTCTGATGTCCCTCAAACATGAGGTGATGACTCTTCAGTTTTAATCTACAATTGAGTCTTGGTTGTTTTAAAAGAAAGATATTTCTGTATTGGAACCCGGTGTGGTGTAGTGGATAGAGTAATGGACTAGGACTCCAGAGACCAGGGATTAAGTCCCTGCTAAGCCCTGGAAACTGACTGAGGGAGTGGAACGGGTAAAACCACTCCTTGAATACCTCACTTGCCTTAAAAGCCCTATTATGGTTGTTATTAGTCAGTTTTGACTTGATAGCACACAACAAAAACAACAATTTGATGAGGACGCGGGATGGGGATTTTTTCCTGTGCAGCTAGTGAGTGGTCAGCTGCTGGAGGAGGCAGGGCTGGGCACCACTGGAGAAGAAGGAACCCGGTGGCACAGGATGAAACGTGAGTGGACCAGCTGGCCCAGGGGGTGGGAAGAGGGTATGCCTGGCACTTGTGTCGCCACATGGTTTTCTTCATACGAAAGGTCCTGAATTAATTTGGTCCCATCTCTACACAAGATTGTGACTAGTTAACCACCTAGGTAACCATCTTGGGACACAGCAATGAGATAAAGATGGGATAATTAATCAGGGGCCCTCTCTAGTAATAAGGTGAACAGCAGCACATGTGAACTTAAGTTATAGTAAGAATGTCTCAATGTGATGATATCTGCAAATATTAGTTTAAGTTATCATGTGCAGATTTAATGCAAAAATGTCATTTTTGTGTGTGAAGAATGTCCTCTTTTGGTGTCCCTTGTACTCTGTGTCCTCCATTTTGGTGACATCTGTCCTCCTTTTTGGCAATGGAGCCGTGACCAGCCTAGCTGAGACAGAGTTATTGGCCCAGAGTTCTCCAGTGAGTTTCTTTACTGAATGCGGACTGGAACCTCTGCCTTTCTAGTTTCAGCCTAAGCCTACAACACATTGGCTGAGATAATGTGGTGTCGTTGCTCAAACAGTAGAACTTTGGGATGAAAATTGATAATGTCTATGGAGATTGTTTTAGCTTTGACCATTTGCTTCAGAAAGTTACTCCATTTGCGTAACTGTGCAATAGGTTTAGTTTCTTTTGTTTATTATTTTATTATTGTTAATGGCTATTTCTATTTTGACATTGTTTTTAAAACATTGTTTTTAAATGGCTTTTAGAGTAACAAAGTCTGAGTTTGAGCCTCATCTTTATGGGTCACTAAAACGTTGCAATTAAAGATGGGCTTCTGAGTTTGAAAGCTCATTTCATTTGGAACTTTTTAGTGATCTAGTAAATTACTGCCGAACTTTGGACATGGCTTTTAATGTCAGTATTAGCTTTCAAGTCACTCTGATAATGTTTTGTGAGAAAAGCAAGCTATAAATGTATGAATATGAAGAAATAATGCAATTGTACACACTGCCCAGCAGTCATGATTCATCCATAACTTATCTGCTAGCCTTTGTTTCTGTATTGTTAAACTGTTTCTAAATTGCTTTAAATGCTGAAGCAGAAATTTACACCCATTATAGGTCTCTCCTTTCCTCTTCCCAACACTTTTTGGCAAATGAACAAATAACAAATTAGTTCTGTGAGTGTGGGCGAAGGGCTTGCCAGCTCCCCCTTTCACTTCCCATTGAAAACTCATTAAAATTTTGACTAGTCAGCTAATCCAAAATACAACACCTGTTTGCCAGATATACACAGCTGGACTGTGTGCGTATCTTCTGATCCATCTGTGAAACATATGCCGTGTTCAGTACCCATTGCTTTGTTGCTTTATTCTGGCCTGTTCAGGGAAAGTGCTTCAAACAAGGTAACACACACACAGAGAGACACAGACACACACACACACACATACACACTGCATGACAACCAAGGGGATTTAAAGTAATGTTTCTTAAATGGTAGATGCAAAAGAAGGTAGCAGTGTCCGATCTATCTTAAAATTGCTTCCTGAGTAGGGCTAAAGCCAGCAGGACACAGGCAACACAGGAGTCAAATGAGGATGTGATTACACCTTTCTCTCTCTCTCTCTCTCTCTCTCTCTCATTGTTTGCTACCTCTTTCCCTGCTCTCTGTGTTGCCACTCTGCCTTTCTTTCTATATCCTTTCTTTCTCTTTTTATGCAAGTATTTTCCTCCTTCTGCCATCCTTCTTTTCTCCTTTCTCCTAACACCCCTTCTCTCTGGGTCTCTCTTTCTGCCACCAGTTACCTGTCTCCTCCCCTCGTTCTCTTTCTCTCTCTTACATTCCCTCGTTCATTCCCCACCCTATGGGTTGCTACAAAAATGGACAGGTGACTCTTGAGGGATGAAAGGCTTCTGAAATTCAGCTGAGGGCCATATAGTGTCCCTTCCCACTCCAGGGAACTATTAAAATGGTAGCAAATTCATACGCCTGCAACTCTAGATTAAGGTTTTGACCTGGATGATTTATTTGCTGTAATTGGTAACCACTCACATACATGTGTGCATGCCCCCCCCCACATGCACAATCAGTTTGCCTGAATCACACCAATGCTGTCAGAACTTCCCAGCTTGACCTGGATGGGACAGTAGTACACTAAGCATTTGGTAACATGCCCCTTTGTTTTAACAGAGATATTTTTAATGCTTATCTGCTTTTTCCCCTTTCACCCTCTCCCCTAGAATTGTTTCACTCTCCTGAGTATTTGGAATGTTGAACTTGATGATGTCCCCCTCACTGGCAGCATCCTATGAATAATTTTTCATCTTTTGTGTGGCATATTGTCAGATTTGCTCTTATGACAATTAGAGTTCTCGCTAAACATTGAAAACCAAATTACAACTCATCCAGGGTTTCTCCAAACAAGATACAGTGGGAACTGAAATGTCAAATTCTGTTCAGTGTAAGCAAGTAGAAAGTGGTCCACGTGTGGGGGTTTGAGGGAGAGTAACCATTTCACAGGTACACGGGTATGCACTTAAGCTTTGGTGACACTATTTTTCATCATGATTGCTACTGCCACATGGACTGAAAGCTCAGTTGGGTGTCATCTCCCAGTTTTTCCTTGGATATCGACGCAAACTGTTGATGATGAGAAGAAACTTGAGGCTCACCACCTGAACTAGTTCTGCTTCTCCTTCTTCTTCCACTGAATGCTATGCCAAATGTATTACAGTATACATGTATGGGTTTTCTAGTAAAAGAAAATATATGTAGCGGTGGGAGCTAAAGTTCATCAATTATATAGCATTGCTGAATTTGCCCTTCTTTGGCTTTATTTACTTTATTTAGGCCCTCGTTAAGGTTTTTGGTCCAGCCCTACCAATAGCCAGTAGATGGAGGCCACCCATCTGGAAAACTACAATATATCAAATTAGGAAGGGCTACATTACTTACTGTGTTTTTCTAAGGCACAGTGTGTAGATAAGACATAATTTAATTTTCAGTTTACTTCCAGCAGCAAAATGGCATGGGACTACCTCCATTTATTTCCAACGTTTGGTCTCAGTGCAAGTGCCACTCCCAGCTAGAGTAAATTTGTTAAGTCGATTCCTGAATAATAAGTTAAGTAAAATCCTACTTTAAAATTGGGTGTATGTAGGTGGGACTAGCAATAGGATTTAGGCCCATGTGTCTTGATGAACATTCTTTTCCAAACTGGCCACTTGCATCACATTCCCTTGCGGTTTGCTATTAAAAGCATTGGTTGTAGTAAATAATAAGTTTGGTTGTAAAATAACAGTTGTGGGGGTGTTGCCTTTGAACAGAAAACCACATTGGGAACTCATCTTGTGGTCTGTTTAGTCAGAGGCAACAGTTTTCTTTTTTCAAAGTATCACAATATGAGGTTGGGTCCTTAAATTATCATTTTTGTGTATACACAACTTTAAGATTCTGTTAACTTTCTCAGATTGCTCCACACTGAGGGCTGGAAACAAAATTTCCCTCTTCAGCATCCTCCATAACCAGCTTGCTAATTTGTCTGTCTTCTGCCTTCTATAGTAGTGGTCCCCAGCCTTTTAAGCCCTGCAGACTGGTTGGGGAAGGCGGGGCACCCCACTGTGTTTGTGCACATGTGTGAAGGGTGGCACAGCGTCTGTGCGGGCATGCGTGTGCTCGTGCACATGCACGAAGGGCGGCGCAGTGCTCGTACAGGCATGCTCTTGCACAGGCACAAATGGGCTGTGCGGGGGTAGTGTGTGCGGGGGTGGGGGAAGGTCTTTCTCCGTGGCCTGGTCCGGCTCAGGCCACGGACTGGCACTGGGCTGCGGACCGGAGGTTGGGGCCTTTGTTCTATAGTATTTGACCATGCAGTTGCACGTTAAGCGCCTCTTCCCACTATGGGAATGAACTGGCAGAGGAATCAGGGTTTTTTTGTTTTTGTTTTTTTGCAGTTCAGAAGTAAGGTCAGAACCCTGAATGCAGTTTTTCATCAACTGTCACGTAGAGACGAAGAGAACTACGACAACAACCAGTGAAAAGAAATAGAGCAGGACATCAAAAGGGAAAAACAAGAGATCTTTTCCAGAAGATCTGAGAAATCAAAGGGAAATTTAAATCTATATTAGATATGATGAAGAACCTGTAGTTCTAGAAAGTGAAATGAAAGCTGCTCTGAAAGCACTAGGAAGAAATAAATCACTGGGGTATAGGGATACCAATAGAACTATTTCAAGCCACAGAGACTGAATCTTGTCGAAATCCTAACAAGAATATGCCAACAAATATGGAAAACAAAGCAATGGTCTACAGACTGGAAATATTTGATATACATTTCAATTCCCAAGAAAGGAGATGCCCAAATGGGCAGTAACTATAGGACCACTGCTTTAATTTCCCACACAAGCAGAGTGATACACAAGGAGCTGTAACAAAGGCTGTTACTTTATATGCAGTGAGAAATGTTTGATGTTTAAGCTGGATTCCGAAAACAAAAAGGGACTTGAGATCATATTGCAAATATCTGTTGGCTACTGGAGGACACCAAAGAAGTTCAGAAGAAGTTCAGTCTATGCTTTATTGATTACAGCAAAGCCTTTGATTGTGTAGATAAAAAGAGACTATGGGTTGTTCTGAAAGAAATGGGTGTGTCTCAGCACTTGCTTATCCTGATATGTAACTTGTATTTTTGATAAGAAGCTACCACTAGAACAGAATATGGAGAAACAGAATGGCTTCCTATAGGCAAAGGTGTCAGACAAGGATGCATTCTGTGCCCTTATCTGTTCAATCTGTATGCAGAACATATACGGAAACCTGGACTGGATTCAGAAAAAGGAGGAGTGAAAATTGGTGGAAGAAAGATCTTAAAAATAATTTACGACAAGCAGATGACACCATCTTACTGACAATGGCTTGAAACAATTTCTGATTAAAGTGAAAAAAGAAAGTGCCAGAGCAGGACTGCAGATGAACGTTAAGAAGACAACAATCATGACTACAGAAGAACTGCACAACTTTAATGCTAACAATTCAGACGTCAAATTTGTTAAAGAATTTGTATACCTTTGTTCAATCGTCAATCCAAATGGAGACAACTGCTAAAAGATCAGAAGACTGAAACTTGGAAGGGCAGCAATTAAAGAATTAGAAAATATAATCAAGTGCAATCCACTTAGCCGCCCCGAGTAGACATGGTCTAGAGGGGCGGGGTATAAATAAATAAATAAATAAATAAATAAATAAATAAATAAATAAATAAATAAATAAATAAATAAATAAATAAATAAATAAATAAATAAATAAATAAATAAATATGTCATTGGAGGTTAAGACTAAGATCATCCACACCAGGCTTGTCCAACCTGCGGCCTGAGGGCCACATGCGGCCCAGGTCGGCTCATAATGCGGCCCAGTGCAATTTTTTATTTTCAAAGAAATTCCAAAGTTTCAAGTTACATTGCCGGCGCTTGCGGCCGGAATGCGGCTAGGGCACGTTACAATGGTGGGGGGAGAGAGAGGGAAGGAAGGAGCAGGAGGGGAGGGGAGCTGCGTGACTGAATTGCGCCATCCCCGTCAATAGGTGGACTCCCTCCCGGCCCCATAAAGCTGCTGGAGTCGAAGCTGGCAGCCTCTGCTGTTTGAGATCACAGCTGCCGGTAAGCGCGCTTGGAGCAGAGCTGCGGAGGATGGCTAGGGCTGCGCCCCCATGCGGCCCAAACCAAATGTATGTGTGGCCCAAACCAAATTTTCATCTTCTAATGTGGCCCAGGGAAGGTGAAACGTTGGACACCCCTGATCCACACCATTGTATTTCTGATCACCATGAATAGATGTGAAAACTGGACAGGAAATAAAGCTGACAGGATACAAATTGAATTGATTTGTTTGAAATATGGTGCTGGTGGAGAGCTGTGTGGCCACCCTGGACTGCCAGTGAAATGAATAAATGAGTCGTCCTAGATTAAATCAAGCCTGAACTATCTATGGAGGCAAAAATGATGAAACAGAGGCTGTCTTACTTTGGGATATCACGAGAAGCCAGGATTCTCTGGAAAACATGATAATGCTGGGAAATGGGAAAGGCCGCAGGAAAAGAGGGAGACCAAATATGAGATATAATAACTCCCTAAAAGGAATCCATAGGCTGGCATTTACAAGAGTTTAGAGGGTCAGTTGAGAACAGGGCATTTTGGAGATTGCTCATTCATAGGGTCACTATAAATAGCGAGTGAATTGATAGCATGTAGCAATAGCAATTCTTCCATTCAGATTTCCACTGCCATTAATGCCTGTAGCATGGAGGTACCTCCTATTTTACAAAGGATAGTCCTGTGCTTCAGAGCACAGTCTCCTGTTTGCAGGTGTCTCTGTCCAAAGGGCTCTTCATTCATACAGCCATAACGGGGGAGACCAGCAACTTTGAAGTTGCCCATTCACAGTGAACAGCACCTAAGTGCAGACTCAGCAAGCACAGAAGTTGCTTCGTCAGGATCTTCTTGACATTCCATTTCAATCTTGTCATGATTGTCAAATCTGTGCGCGTGCACGCACACACACACACACACACACACACACACACACACACACACACAAACACTAGCATAAACACATTTTATGCAAATCTGTTCTGTTTGCTGATCTATTTCCCCTTTTCTGGTCAGCAGTAAATAGTCATGCTAATTCCCAAGCTTTCAAAAAAAGCTCTTCACATCAAGTGACAGCCCTGTCCAACCACGCGCTTTCCTCTGGCTTTCTCTAAAAATGAGCCCCTTGACAAAAATGGAAAGGGAAAGGAAATGCTCAGCAAGCAACATTCCACTTGCATTAAATGATAAAACACGTCGCTATGATTCTGGTGTTCCCATTCTCTTCTCCAAAGTGACATTTGAGCTAAACAGGATGGCTCTAGCAACGAGCCTTCACAGTCATTTTAAGGGGGGAGGGATGGGACAGACCTGAGGGATGAATTTACAGCTTTCTTTGCTCTAGGAACCCATAATCTTTAAAGATTTCTGCTTAGGGAAGAGGAAGAGAAAGGAGAGGAGGAAAGCATGCAAAGTATAAGCAGCCACTTACAAATGCTGCACACCTAAGTTGCCATTTGTGAGCAATATATGCAAATGATAGGGCCATAAGGATTTGGTTCTATGGAAAATGCTTAAGCTGCCATCCTAGCATTTATTACCTGAATCACTTCCAGAAGTCTGATAAACACCTGTGATCTGCTGGGTAATTCAGGAACAGAAGCAGCGCTTGACAAAGGCTGCTGTATTCTTCCACCCCACCCTGCTTTTAACTTGCCATAGAGCAATAAATGGCAGTTTTGAAACATGCACAGGATGTATGGAGGCCCGTCAAAGTGGCTGCTGACAATCCAACAGAGAAAGCCGATGAAATAGAGAACACAGCCTAGCAGTTCAATCTGGTACAGTTAGAGACAGAAAGAAAAACCAAAGAACAATAGAAACCTAACCTGAATGGCAATTTAAAGTATTATATGATGCTTTGTTTACTTTGAAGTAAACCCCACTGCGTTCACTCAGGCTGGTTCCACTGTAAAGTGATTTTGAACATTGTAGGACTGTGTTAGCTATTTTTGTTGTTATTGTAAAAAAAAAAAAAAAAGCAGTTTTCAAACAAAATAACTTTAGATGGAAATGTCTGAAGGCACTATCTGATCAGTTGAGTAGTAATTTCCTGCAAAGTAATACTCAAATATATCCATCATCATTTGGGTTTTAGACACACAGTTAAATATTATTGATCATTTGCAGTTATGTGCATCCATGTGTTCCTATATTAAACCCCAAAGTAACACAAACAGGAAAAGGGTGGAAAATGGAGTGCGAAATGGCACTTGAGTTTCTAATTACTAGGGTTGCTTTAAATTTTTTTTTTTTTAAAAAAAAAGAAAGCCACAAGCAAATTACAAGCATCCAGTTTATGGCGTTGCAAACTTCCACGCTTCTAGTCATGAATATGGTAATTTTAATTTTATTTTATACCCTCTCAAGATGTCTTGTTAAAAAGATTTTATTGGTGATTCTAAAATTCACTAAATTTGATGCCCTTGGCACCCCAAAGATAGTTAAAGTTCTTCAAAAGGAAGAAAAAAAGATGCCAGCAGTAAATATCTGGCAAATATAAAGAAGATGCACATTTTCCTCAAGCGAGCGATATATTCATCCAGCCACTCTTCTCTATGTGGCCCTGCTTTTCCTCAAGTGATGACGGTGCAGTTTGACATGGAGCTGCCTATGGATACTTTCCTGCTGGAAATGACCAGTGTAACTACCACAGCCTTGCTCCCATGCAGCTACATTTATGAGGATACCACCTGGAAGTGGTTACATGGCCATCCTGGCTTGCTGTATTGTTTTGGACAACCAGGTGCAAATGATCTTTATTTAGAGCAATTAAAATTCTAACATTCGCCTCTCCTGACATGCAATTACTGGAGCTCTGCTCTTCCCACTAATTGCTCTTGCTGAGGACATTGGTGAGAAGCCAATGATTTTGATGGGTAACGGATTATCATTTTTATCCTGCTACCTGCAAGGGGGGGAAAAAAATCATTTGCGAAATCCCATGTGTAATTAGCATGGCTCATGATTAATTGTCCTGCAGAATTAGCTTCACCGTTGCTTTTATTTTACTGCTTCAAATATTAATTAATGTTAACTCCTTTCCTTCATTTTCGGCTGCTGAATATTCAGTGCGGCTTTGAAAAATTAGTTAGGGGTTTGAGTTGCATTAGCATGCCGAGGCTTTGATTTCGGAGTAAGTATCCTGATTTAGAAGATCACACTTGGGCCATAAATAATTTTTATAAGAGGACAAACAAAACGTCAAAGCATCACGGGAAAGCTTGCGTGCACTAGCCAAAAGTAAATTGCCTCAGTAATGATTCATTCCCCCAGTGCTTTTTTTTTGGGGGGGGGGACATCAGCAAATATGCAGACTGCTTCGCTGTGTGGGCCAAAACAATTCCTAGCTGACGGACAATCAATGTCTATGTTTCCTAATCTGTTACTCTAGGAAAGGGGTGGGGTGGGGGAAATGCAGCAGCAGTATTTTTGTAGTAGAAACCCCTGTGCTAAACTTAGATTCCATACGGCACAGTGCCAGCTCTCTGTGTTCTGTGATGTGTAGGCTGTTATGTTTCACGGCACAAACTTGAAAACAGAAAGTGCCTATCTTTTCATGCCATCTGCCTTAGTACTCTCTTAACTATTATGCTTAAACTTGGGCCCGTGATAGGCTGAGAGAAATAATGCTCAGCTGTTACCTTAAGGCTGTGGAGTGGGTTAAGATATAAAAACAGGCGAGGCACTGATAAGAGGGGTTCCCCCCCTTCATGTGTTTTCGTGTGCACCTTGAAACGCTGCAGAACGTAAAGAAGGATGGGGGATCCTTCCAGATGATGGTAAAGTGTATGCACAGCTGTAACTAGCAATTTTGGCACCTGTGGCAAAAGGCACTGTTTTCCCACCCTCTTTCACCCTGAGGCATTAGCATGATGCCCTCCCCACCGCCCCTGACAAGAAAGACTAGGAAGAGGATGTGGCACTTCCCCCACAAAAGGGGGAAAGTGAATCTTGCTACAAGGTGTTGCTATATATTTCCCTAACGCTCATCTGCAGCTCCACCTCTAAATTTCGGTACCCTCTAAATTTTTGGTACCCAGGGGCAAAGCCCCACTTGCCCTAAGCTAGTTAGGGTTCTGAGTGCATGCATTATCTGCCTAGGTAATTTGGGTGTTGAGAGCCACTGCGGCATGGACAGAGTGCCGGAGTAAGACTCAGGAGACCTGGCTTCAAATCCTTGCTTGGCCATAAAAACTCAATGGGGTTTTTATGTACCTCAAAACCCTATATGGCTTGCCATAAGGGAGGTGTGATTTGACAGCATGCAATGATAACATAAATGAAGAGTTAAGGTTGTAGGGGAAGCCACCCATCGTCCAGAGGCAATATAGGAAGAATAACCCATGGTAGATGATGTTGTGATTGTTTTACGACGGTTGTTATAGCTAGACGCCAGTCTTAGTATTATTGTTTTAATAAAGAATACTCAAATAAGAGGTTTGTGTCTTCAGAGGCAAGCCAGAGAAGTCCTTCTTCACAACACAGATGTTGCAAAGACTCTAGTGGTGAGGCTCCAGTTCTCATTCCTCAGCCAGTCTGGCTAGGGGTGAAGGGGATGGGGAATGGTACAATGTTATCATTGGAAGAGTCACAGAGAGGATTACCAAATCCACAACCTTCCATTGCCTGAGATTCCAGGGCCAAAATCTGAAGCAAGAGGGCAGGTCCTTGTAATGTCTCGGAGATGATACAGGCAAGAGTTGTAGGGAAACAAAACTGCATTTGGGCGAACCGACTGCAGAAATGAACATATGAACGTAAAACCTGACTAACGAGGTAATGTGGTGATTCAGATCTGGGGTGATGGTGCTTGGAGACCCTTTTTGGGGGGGCAGCTGAGGCTGTCAGCAGGCTTGGGTGTATTCTTTATTCTTTTCCTTTACATATCCAGTCCTTTTTTTCAGGGAGCACAAAGTATTATGTGTGGCTCTGCTCCACCTCACTTTATCCTCACAACACTCGTATGAAACTGTTTCCCTCTTGGGAAATTGGGTCAACCAATGGGTTCCATGGCTCTGTGGGGAATTGAACTTGGGACTCCCAAGCCCCAGATCAGTATTCTCCCCAGTATACCACACTGGTCCCTTTCCTCATACCTGGCCAGGTGAAGGAATCTAGGATTCTGACTAAATGTTAAGTAGCACTTCTGTGCCGCTGTAAAAGTCTTCATGGATCGACAAAAATGTAGTGAAATGTTTGAGGAAATAAGTCCAGTGCTAGAAATGCAGCTTTACCACAGACATATATGCAAAAGTGAAACCTACAGTCAAAACTTCCAGAACTATCTGTGCATATCTAGACCACGAAAAAAACTGAGTTGCATACATGCAGCTGTAGAGAAAAGGACACACCCTAGGAAGTGGAGGGAGAAGAAAGTGCCGGGAAGAGCCTGAAGTTCTCTAACCCAGTATACCAGGCTTGTTTGCATATTGTAGAGAGTTATAATATTTTATGAGTTATAATGTTTTATGGTAACTGCTGGGATAAGTTAAAGAGTAAGATAGGGTTAAGTCACTTGTGCCTTTGTGTAGGCAGGCTTACTGTTGGGCTAGATTTACCACAATTATAAGTGACCTCTACAGCACAGGGATCATGCTGTATGGAAAAAAGCAAAATTGGAGTGAAGTGAAATTTTGTACACTTTTTAAAAAATTCCAGCTTGGGTTCAAAGGGCTTATTAGGTACAAAAACGTATTGGGGATGTAAAACTGATGTTAGAACCAGTAGAGCTAATGTTTTTAGCGACATAACTTTGCTATAAACTCATGCTTTGTATGATCACCCTTGTTGACTCAAGAGTGGAAGAAACTGTGGTGGGAGGTTTGTTCCCCTTTACAGTATATCATTGTGGCTGCTATATTTTTTCTTGGAGCAGTTATTGAGTCTGTATTTTGTGGTGTGCCTGGGAGCTGTGTGCTACCATTTCCTGAGGTAAAAGCCCGTTATTTCTCTGACACAATTGTGATTAAGGTAAAAGGGTACAGATCTTCCTCACTCTACTTGGATTTTGGTGTGAGGTGTTGCATATTGTGCTGTTATTGGGAGTGATAAAGGAAGATTGCGGCCCAGACACCAACTGGTTCAGAACCGAGTAATATGTTGAACCTGACCGTGCATGCGAACCCAAGGGTTACAAATGTTCCAACTTTAGGTGTGCTGGAATGGCCTGAGGACATAATGAGGACACTTAACATTACAGTTCCCAGTTCCTCAAGTATGTGTGTTAGCTGAGGCATGCTGTAATGCTTCACTGTAACACACTGCCAGGAAAAGTTGGCCTGTTTGCAAAATCTCCCTTGCTCCTTGCTCAAAGGGGGGAGGGGGATAAAGTCTTAATGATGTTCTTGTTGGCCTAGTTTAACTGTTTTGAATCCAAACTAGGATTCACTGAAAACTAATGGACAGAATAACTATCTGATTTAGAGGGTTTTTTATTGTTGTTGTTGTTTAGTTGTTAAGTTGTATCCAACTCTTCGTGACCCCATGAAGCAGATCATGTCAGGCCCCCCCTGTCCTCCACTGTCTCCCGGAGTTGGGTCAAATTCATGTTGGTCACTTTGATGACAGTGTCAACCATCTCGTCCTCTGTTGTCCCCTTCACCTCTTCCCGTCACTCTTTCCCAAAATCAGGGTCTTTTCCAGGGAGTCTTCTCTTCTCATCAGATGGCCAAAGTATTGGAGCCTCAGCTTCAGGATCTGTCCTTCCAGTGAGCACTCAGGGTTGATTTCCTTCAGAATGGATAGGTTTGTTCTCCTTGCAGTCCAAGCACATCTGGGGACCCAAGGTTGGGAACCAGTGCGCTATAGAGTCAACTGTGTTAGTCTTAAAGTCAGATGCAAAGAGATTTAAACCCAGATGTTAAAAGATCCCAGAGTCAGACTGGATTTTGGGTGAAACCATCCGTTGAGAAGTTTCCACCTGTCATTAAACATTCTTGCCTCTAGCATGAGATTGAGTCAACAAACTTTCTTCCCCATTGTGTACTTTTTGTGTGTGGAATATCTTTGTGCAAAACTAGTGCCTCCCCACAGGTGGCAGGCACAAAACGATAGGATGATTATCAAAAGGACACCAACAAAACCTTCCAGCACCAGCACTTCTACGTTTGCTTCATTCATGTGGGTAGGCATCATTAACCACATTTTCCCAGTAATGGACATTTTACAGAAGTGCAGAAAATGCAGTCTGAACAATGTACCGTTTCCTTCTGTGATCCTGCACTGCCCTCCAAGAAAAGTGAAACAACTTTTCATTTCATGGGGAGATTTTCCTGTGCAGGTTTTCTCATTCACATCCCACGTCTTAAAGACGTAAGCACCCAGAGCTCTAGACCTAGGTGGACAGATCTGTCAGCTGTGCTTCTCCCACATGTACATTTTAAAAACACCAGGTTCTTTTCATCCCAAATGTGAAGATGTCTGTGACACGCCTGAGGCCAGAAGGCAAAATGCAGTACATCTCTCTGGGAGGGTCGAATAACAGAAGACTCCCACTAGATTCATGCGAATAAACCACCTTGATGATGGTTTATTGCGTGAACTGCACTTTACTTAATGCACATACACTGCACAAAGAATAAATTAATTCAACTCAAAATTGATTCTGTTAGCAATGTTGACTTATCTTTACCCCAGTATTAAAGTGCCGTTGGCTACTCAATAATATTGAGAGTCATAGAGGAAAACAACATTGAAGTTACGCTGTCTAGGGCACTGAGTCTTTAAGCACTTTGCAGGCTATATATTGTTTCTATTATGTCACCCCCCTCCCACCCCGCAGAATAATGTGTCATTTTTTGTCACCACATGCCTCTGTGCTTGTAGGCTACTGACTTGCTAAATGTCATACATATAGATACACACCCAGACACCCAGACGTATATAGATATATCTCAATATATATGTTCTTTGTGTCTCGGGTTACCAGAATAAATAGAAATCAATGAAAGTAGCCAAAGTGCTGAAGTCGTTTCAATAAGTGCAGAGCTCATTAATTTAAATCTGACTCCTGACGTTGTTAAAGGCTCATTAACGGCAAGGTCTGTACACTGCTGACTTCCAGAATTGTGCCACCAGCATCATGTGGTTTTGCAAGAACATTGTTACTTGCATTGCAGTTCCTTTTGTTAATTGTAGCCATCTCAAAATAGTTTTCCCCATATGCAAATAAAATTAGTGAATGAAATTAATAAGTTATTGCAAATATCTATTACTGCTAACATATGAAGGAATGCTCCTTTGTATACAAAGCCCATCAGCAGCATGCCATTGTTGTGTGTAATCCCATAATGCTGTTCAAGCTCTTACATCAAAGAAAATATGGCCCAATTAGAGTTAGTCTCTTCTGTGGGTTATTTTTTTTGGGGGTATTTGTTCTGGACGGGTGGCCTCTGTGTTTCTAATCAGGACTAAGGGGTCTCAGATGGAGCATTGCTTTTCCTCTAAGCTCCAGGTCTTGCAGTTACGTTGTAATATTTGGGGTACGTAAGCCCTCAGCCCACCCTGTCACCAAATAAAGGATATGCAGATCGGGATTGCCCTGCTTTGTATCCTTTATATTGTTGATACAACAGTCATCTTCCGCAATCAAACACATTTTCAGTACTAACAGGGAAATAACACTTCATTAGAGCTTAACAGACTTTCTCTTTGCCCTACAGTTTTGCAAAATGGGTATTGGAACAGCGGCCAGGGGATGTCTACACCATGCAGTGACCTCAGTCTTAGCCTTCCGTTTTGCCTCTGAGGTTGGGGTCTCCAGGGAAGATCTTGGGCATTTGGCACCTTCAGGGGAGTTCAGCCATCATCACTTGACTTCTCCTCTGGTGCTAGCAGTTCAATCTATTCTGTTGCTTTTGATTTTCCCCTTCCTCAATTCAAATAGCTGCCCATCTTTTCACTCCTACAGATGCTGAATCAGACATGAAGAATCCATGGTGGTGTTAGTCTGCCCTAGGGGCGAAGAGCCTTGCTCCACATCATAATTTCTACAGAACTGTACAGAACAGTTCCGATTTTTGCACATTTGTCTGAAAACAGCGCATCTTCCCATTCTCTTTTTCTTCAGTATTTTCCCCTGTGACTTTCTGTTCCTTTCCCCTTCATCCTAGAGCAGGGGTCTCAAACTCAATTTACTTGGGGGCTGCTGGAGGCAGAGTCTGGGTGAGGCTGGGCCGCATCAGATTTTCCGCCAAGCGGAGCAAGAGCGCGAGGAAGCCACCCAGGAGTTTCCTTAGTTCTCAGACATTGCTTGACGGCGGCTTGGGCGCTCGGGGGAAAGGGCCAGCAGCACGCCTCGCTCGCCGGCTCTCCCCCCAAGACAGCGCCTCTTGCACCCTCCATCCGAAACTGCAGCCTGCCAGCCAGCAGACAGGTGGGCTGGCTGGCAGGCTGCAGTTCTGGATGGAGGGTGCAAAAGGCACTGTCTTGGGAGACAGCCAGCGAGTGAGGAGAGGCTTTTTTTGACTCTTGACAGCAGAGGACACGTGGGCGCTTCGGGGGACAGGCAAGGCAGGGGCCACAAACTATCGTCCAGCGGGCCGCAAATGGCCCCCGGGCCGCATGTTTGAGACCCCTGTCCTAGAGCCTTGATTTAATTTGAATTCTGCTGCGTACATACTGGTGGATCATTTTTTAGATTGGTTAAATGCCTTTTCCAAATACTCATCATCACTACTTCCATCCAATATTACTTCTGTACTACTATATAAAGCTTCGAGACATATGTGGCTGGCTTCAGTTCTTGTTGACCTTATGACATGTACATGAAGGGCTAACATAGATGGATGTACCTAAAAATGACCAATTGTAATTCTGTTCTCGTTAGTCAAATCTGCAGGTGCTGGCATACACACGTCCCCCATTCTTCTCAAGAGATAAGGCTGTGTTTTTAGAGGAAGTGTCTATCAATATTCTACTCCAGTGAATGGACATTCCATTAAATATAGGAACATGTGCCATGCCTGTGAGCAATTTAAAATGGGAAGCTCTACAAAGAACTGGAGGCAGATAGAAAAGCCAGCATCACCGTCATCTAAGTGAAATAAATGTGTCATCATGGGGGGAAGTAATTGGAGGGGTGTGGCAGCTCAGCTAATGTCAAACAGATGTCCATTGGAATAAACATTTATGATTGATTGGTACTAACAGCAAGTTTGAAACATGCTAATGTGCCTTGCCTTTTCATTTCATTTGATGCATGGGAGGCATCCCTTTTCTGCTTCAGAATCTGAGCAAGAAAAAAGTTTCTTGTTTTGATAGAGCTCCCTATGACCACTGGCCAGACAGTACTTGTTGGAGGATGGTGGGAACACCATAAAAGTAGCTTTTCCAGGCTACTTGTCGTTGTGCATTTGTTTTTAGTATGGCCAGCTGTGTTCCTATTACAGGCATGGGAGGCGATTCTGTTCAGACACATAGGGCCTCTGTGCAAGGTGGTGGTGATGGCTCTCCATGTTATAGCCATGTATAGAGCTGATATCTATGAAAGAACCCTAACCTGTCTTGTTTTAAAGTTCTGTAAGCTAAGGCGAAACTCTGCCCCCATTACATGTTGTTGGACTCCATTTCTCTTTTGCACTGCCCTGCATAGCCTCTCACCTGTGGTGGGAGACGCTGCGATCCGAAGTTCAACACTATCTAAAGACCCACTGGTAGCCGCAAAAAGGGGAGATTAGGGCTCCAACCTAGCAGCTTGGCTTACTCTACAGCCCTTCATTTGGCTGATACATGGTGGTGAATTTGTTCAATCATTTACAGTGTCACAAGTGTTCAAGGGTAGATCTTGGGAGAGCTCAAGCAATGAGGAGAATAGGCTTTGATATTCAAGAAGCAGCAGCACTCACTGGATTTTAGAAATGGCACACCTTTAGAAATTGGGTGAGGAAAGGAAGAAAATTCTCTTTCAGGAGAGTGCTGTGAGTAAAAGCCTGGCCATATGTTCTGCTCAGATCAGCTTTTACTTTCCTTACATCAAATGTAGCCACATGTTAAGGAGATAATGAAGATAGGTTGAGAAAACTTGGAGAAGACCTCGGGTAAGATCAAAGTGAAGAAGGAGGAGTAGACTTTTTTCTTCCTGTCTTTTCTTGAGCTTCACCTAACTTGGATTTCCTTTAGGGGCTAACAAGTGATATCCTGGATCAAGTCAGTGCAGTGGAAGAGTGATGACTGCCTAGAGCTAATGTAATTAATACATTGGCTGGCAGCCTGTTAAAGGTCTGAAATCTCAATAACCCTAAATTTCATCCATCTGTCTGTCTCTGTGTAAATTCTACATCTGCAAGAGTGTTTCCCCAAAGAGCCTACATTCCAGTCCCTGCATGGACTGAGAATTCAGCTGCTAATTTGTCAACCTTTAAATAGGAATCTCCATGATTTCATATGAATCCTTTTTGAAGATTTTAACTCTCCCTGAGAAAAAGATGGCCTTACAAGATATGAAAAGGCAGACTTCGGCAGAGCTTCAGTATCACTGTGTAAGAGGACCAAGCAAACAGCTTTACCCCTGTATGAGTACACAACAGTGATAAATCCTTCTTCTTGCCTTGTAAAACTGATCTAGTGCTTGTAAATTGCTTTACCCACTGATTTGTGCCACTAGATGAACAGATGGAACTTCCTTGAAGTCATAAATGCCACTAATTCTCTGAAGTTGCAGAAGTGCAAATGGAAACAAGGGGGTGTTAATACCTGTGGAAAGTGCATCCCATACAAGGTAGTTAGCTTGATGGATCCACTTTTTATTGGTCTGTTTAGGCAGAGGGCATTTGATCTTTTCTTACAGATGTGAACCACCACAGAGTGACCAGCACTCATGCATGAAATGACAAATTTGTCTATGCCCTTTCACTGCCTCACCTCACAAAAGGAGAGGCTGAACCTTACCCAGGTGTGGCTGACATTCCAGGCATCTGCTTTATCTCTGTAGGCGCATCTCTCACTCTTCACAGACAAGGCCACAAGGACCTCGTAGCTTTCGTAAATAGCCAGCTTTGGTAAGGGCTCAGGGTGGTCTCTGGCAACCAAAACAATCTATATTTTTTTTCATTTTGTTATATTTATATGCTGTTTTTATCTGTTTAGAAGCCGCCTAGAGTGGTCGCAAGACCAGATAGGCGGGATATTAAATAAATAAATAAATAAATAAATAAATAAATAAATAAATAAATAAATAAATAAATAAATAAATAAATAAATTCATGAGTGAGTGAGTGAGTGAGTGAGTGAGTGAGTGAGTGAGTGAGTGAGTGAGTGAGTGAGTGAGTGAATGAATGAATGAATGAATGAATTTGGTGGCACCTAGAAAAGTAGTATACCTTTATGGACATAGCCATGTGTCAATCTGTTGCAGCAAAACTAATACAGACCCCTGTTGGGCCTTTGAAACTGTTATGTTTTATTTGGTGATGGTTTCTGGGAATTGCAATCAAAGAACACTTGGGTTACCCGAAGTTGTGAACTACTGATCTAGAGCACCTCTCGTGAAAATCACAGGGATTCAGAGGTGATGGAAAGTTTCCTTTTAATAAGCAGAGAGTTCAGATGAAGAAGACAGTGCACGCTTGAGTAAGATTCAGAGCAAATGAGTGCACTGTCTCCTAGAGCTGAGCGTTGTCCCTAGGATTAAAAAAATTGTTTTTGTTGCGGGAAGGGGAAGGGGAAGACTGTCTTTTTAATATGCCTTCTAATGACGGAAAATGGAAGCCTCCATTTAAGGATGACAGCTTGTTTTTAGAGGGGAAGCATTTAGGGTTAGAACTCTGAAAAATTCAGTGAATAAAGCTGAAGAAGTGTAGGGAAAAAGTCTTATCTAGAAGACTCCCCCACAAAAAACTTTCTCTTAATAAGCATAGATTTTTCATGATCACAATCATGCTAATTATTCAAGTGATCAGGAGGGGAGACAGGGCTGCATAGTAGCAAGACCCAGGTTAAATATTAAATGTTGTGCTGATGGCCAAGGGCGTGATCAGGTGGCTGGAAAGGCATGCGGCGGATCACATCACAAATGATCACTTTACAGGGAGTGATCTCCCATAAAGTGACCCTTCTGTCTGCCATGGAAGTCCTCCAGCTCAGCCCCCAAAGTAGTGGCCTTGCTGGACCAAAAAAGCTCAGCTTGGACATAGACTGGGATCAGACTGGAGTGCAATTCCCTGTTCATTCTGAGATCACTGGGAGATACTTTGGTCCAAGATTCAGTTTGCTTTGGGTGCAGTGTGGTTTGCTGTATTATCCCCTGACCATGTGTGTTTGAAGTAAGAGTGATCCATCCATCCCCTTTCATGAGGTGTCCCACTCCTTTCTGGTACAGAGTTAGGGCTGCAGTTTATTTGGTGCGATTATCCCATTCTGCAGTCTGTGTGGCTGCTTAATCTGCTCCCAAATAGAGCTGTGGCTGGCATTCTCTTCAGTGACAATCCTATGATATATGCAGTGGGCTGTGATAGTAGAAAGGGTGCACAGAAACCCTCTCCTTTATTTTTCTTCTTCTCACATTTTTAAAAAAATATTCTCTAAAGTGATGCAGTGTTTCAGATATAAGGGAGTATCCATGGTAGGTTGCTGTATTGCTATAGTGCTATGCCACTTGCTACATTGAGTAACAAAAGAATGGGAAGTCCCTTTGACTCGTGGAAGGACAGCCACACCAAAAGGTGAGGTAAGCAGTGGGGTAGGGATGTCAGTAATTGAAAGGGAGAGAAACTGGAGCAATTTGAAGTGCTCTCTAAATCCTTCTCGTGGGAGAAGAATTGTCTCCTGTGTAAGTGAAAGGATCTCTCAAGTGTGAGATAAAAGAGATTGCACCCTAACCCTTGTAAATAGATTTAGTCATTAGTGAAATATCTGTGTGGGGATCCTGTGACATATGACATTGAGAAAGAAGCCACATCTTGTTTAGAAATTTATTTTAATATATTCAAAAAAGAGACGACAAACTGGCACAAATTAGTAGACAGACATCCTTGCAAATGCAAATTGTTAGTTGCCAGAAATCCAGAACATAACCACAGACATAATGGCATAATTTGTTTGAGAGTATCAAATAATACCTCAGGTGTCTAATGGCATAAATTTCTAGAAGATTCTACTAGGTAGAAAACAATGATAAAAATGTTGCTTTGGGATATGGTGTGTGAAAAATGACAGATGCTTTCCCCCAAGAACTGACTGAGTGCCTTTTGACCAGCAGACCTCATCTTCCAGCGCTAATACTTCTTTCATCTTGGATTTGTCTCATCATAGAGTTTTTGAGGTATGACATGGTCAGAAGGAGTTTATTGCTGCTGCCTGCTACAGGATACTAACAAACATTAGTGAACGTGTCATTAGCGTTGTCTATGAAAGATCCACTGTATTTCCTTCCATGACTGCTGCTAAAACAATAAATTCTCTTCTGCTGATGTGGCTGCTAGTTCCTGAATAGAATGGATAGATCTTAGTACAGCCCTGACCTAGAATTTGCTTTTGTGCCTGTTACTCTGAACAAAAGCAAAATCCTGGTGAGATGTATTTAGAGATGATGATATGTCAATGCCCAGTGACTGTGTTTGTAAGGATGCACCTGCAGAAGGAGTAAAGCCTTAGAAGCATCAATAATGCTTAGTAAGAGCAGGTCTTCTCTGTGCGCACTAGTGTAAACATTTCATCATTGCCTCTTACGCCTAAGTTGCAGCCATGAGTTTGGGAGGGTGGGGTCTGCCATGGAGTATGTAACATTTGGGTGTTGTATGTATCGTGATATAGAGTTCTACAAGAGTTAAAAGTCTCCACCCCTTTGATGGATGGACGTTTTCACACAATGCCCAGGTATCCCCTCTTTTCCCTGATTGCAATCAGCAATCAGAGAACCCCCGTAGTGTAATGCATGGTTTGAATGATGGATTGAGACTTGGGAATTTGGGTCTTTTTGCTACTGAGCCATGAAATGTCATAGGCTCGTTACTTTCCTTTAGCCTGACCTCCTTTACAGGCTTTTCCATAATTAATTGGGAAGGAAAATGGCCATGCCACACTGCCTTAAGCCTGCTAAAGGAAAGGAGGGATATAAATGCAATAAATATGTAAAATAAATAAAATAGGGTCTCCCAGCCCTCTCTGTTGCATAAGGGTAGACTACTATGTTCCTGGGCTGCAACTCTCAGCCGCAGTAGTCCACATAGGAAATACGAAACATGATGGGAGATGTAGTCCAACACCTTCAGGAGTATGGTCACATGGTGACCATCCCTGGTGTACCATTTGCATGGGGCTATCGGATGATTGCTGCGGAAAACTCCTCTCCACCAGCCCAGTTGCATGTACCTAACCAGAATCCAACCCATTAACCTAAATACACTGCTATGATTGTCAGTGTTTGATTTCTCTTTCTTTTTATTTTGCCACAGTTGTAGTAGAACGTATTCCAGTGAATTACATTGAGCCTGTTTGTTTTCTTCTGCATTGTAAAGACAGTGGAATTAATTTTGAGATTAAGATATGCCAAGACAGGACAGGCAAGACAGAATATAAAATTTTTTTTGTCAATTGGGCAGTCAATGGCAGAGAAGTGAGAACACCATGAAGTCCAGTCTAAACTGGACCTTCAATGCCATTGGCTGCCCAATCATACTCCTAACATTGCTAGGTTCTATAGCGTGCGCGCGCACGCGCGCACGCACGCGCGCACACACAGCGCGCACACACACACAGAGAGAGAGAGAGAGATAGTAACTATCCAGCAAGAGCCCCAACAATAAAATAACTATCTACAATGTCATGGGTCACAATTTATTGTGCTTAACTAGTTGTCCTGAATGGCAATGCACGTCCTTTCCGCATGAGACGCATCCATCACATTTAGTGGAGGCTGGATGGGCTAAAATGAACGTAGCATTCAAAATCGAGTTTATGTGACTCATTTAGGTCAGGCCAGCCCTAAGGCATATATTGTGAAGGCTTTGGATGTTCCTGTTTAGCTGGTATGGTTAACGGGAGATCACTAATTTAGTAAACATCATGCCTAATGTTCAGTGGACTAAATATTAATTTATTAGCGGATAGCTGAAGCTTCTTTTTGTACTAGGAGCAGGGGAGAAGGGTTAGAAAGATTGCAGGCAAGCTCCTGCTCTTTCTTTAGAGGCTGAAGGTTAATACGTCGTAGCTCGTAACGTCTTTATTAGAGTGCATTTATAATGATTTACTGGAATCATTCTGTGGCGAAGTATCTATGGCCATGTCCTTGCCTCGGTCTGGCAGGGAACAGAGTATCATCTCCTTGGGTATCTGTAGCTGTAGGGATAATACGGCTTCATCTGGCAGTTTCTGATCATTTTACAAAGCGTAATAAGGGGAAGGGCAGCTGCATTAATGTCAATTAAGCTATTAACAATGCCCATCTTGTCGTGCCCAAATTTTGCACCTGCACTTACCCATCTTAGTATTGCCTGCAAAGATTATACATAAAGGAGATGACAACTTATCTTTTTCCCCCCAAAATCTGGCTAATGGCCAATGTCTTTTATATCCTTTTAAAAAAATAGACAAATGGAAATATATGTACTGTTCTTGGACTTTTTTTAAAAAAAATGCATTTAAAATATGGCAGATCCTCTGTCTGTATTGCCTGTGGTCCTACAATAAAATCTGAGTACTCATAATACAGTATGGTACTTGGGAAATGAGAATGGCCCTGCCATTTGCAAGCAGTGCCTCCCATTATGCTCCCTCTTCTAGTAGAGCTCTTGTGCCTTTAGCACAGGAAAATTAGCAGTTGCAACTTTCCACCTGTTGAATTAATGATTGCAATAAAGTCATTTAAAAGACACGGCAGTCTTTCTAAGCCACTGTGTACTGATGGTTGTTCTAGGTTTTTCGGTTCGGAACATTTTTCTTCCTAACGTTTCGCCATTCTCTGTGGCCGGCATCTTCAGAGGATAGGATTTAGAACTCTATCTGTGTTCTGGTGTATTGTGTGGGATAGTTGAGCATTTGTAGCTGTGGGATCAGCTTTTTGTCCTTTTCAGGAGATTGGGTGATTATGGTGATCAGGGTGTTTTTTGTTATGTGTTTATTGTGATCACTGCACACAAAAGACTAGCTAATGACACCCATCAATCACAGTGACATATCATCTCCCCCTCTTATTACAACAATATCACCACAGCTACAAATACTCAACTATCCCACACATTACACCAGAACACAGATAGAGTTCTAACGCCTGTCATCTGAAGATGCCAGCCACAGAGATTGGTAAACATTAGGAAGAAAAAGCTTCAGAACACGGCCAAACAGCCGAAAAACGAATAACCATTGGATCCCAGCCATGAAAGCCTTTGAGAATCCACTGTATACTCTTACACAAATAAGTAAGTGGACATCAGGGATAGTCAAGGGTCACTTGCTTCCAGTGTTACTTTTTTTAGACCTTTGAAAAATAACTTCTTTCTAGTGCTCTTTTCAGAATCCCACTGCTGACACAGCCAGGTGTATAATCTTTGTAAAATGTAAAAAAAGAGAAGAAAATAACAAAGGAAAAGGGCAACTAGACATAATATTAAGAACATTGTATCTCTGGCTCAAAGGGGGAGATTCTTAACTAATGAAAGCCTCTGAGTATTAGAACAGGAGCTTCACTCAGCTCTGTGTTGATGCGAATGAGTTTGTTTTGTTTGGTGGCTGGTCTTCAGTACAGAATTCCTTTGCAGACTGATTTCATCAGTACAGGAAGACTGCCTGAATCATGTCTCTATGACATTAAGGTGCTTTCCGCCCTAACTGCAGGCAATATTCAACATCTGTTTCTGGCTTGTATAAATCATGGAAGGTACCATGTAGTGTATGCTATATTTCCTTCCTCGTTTGTGATTCAAAACAATAGACTTTGAAAGGTCTGCTAAGGAGATGGTTATCTGAACCACCCTGTCTGGACTGAAAGACAAGACATGGCCTTTTTATTACAGTGTTTCTGTGTTTTGTGTTTTGATTTTTTAACCTTGAACATTGATGCAAAATGGGCCATGAATACTGTAAACAAATTAACTAACCCCAGTTGTTAATCCTGAAAGCTGTAATCCTATGACCACCTTGCTTGGGAGTACATCCCATTGGAATCAATGATACCTATTTTGGAGTAGACCAATATAAGTGTGCACTGTCAGTTATAATCTCCCTTTAATTAATGAGTACTTAAAGGTTTTAATTCCATAAAAAAATGTGTGGGTGTGAATCCAAGTGACTTTGGTCAGATTGCTTCCGACATGAATAATATTGCACTGCATGTCTATCTTTGTTCAATGCACAAATCTTTTAGTAATAAAAATGGACCACAGAATATGGAAATAAAATTAACTTTATATACGATGTAATGTATTCATTGCAGAATGAAGGTAAGGGAAAGCAGAATGCATTGCCATGTATAAAAATTGCTTGCCATATATAAACATGACTTAGTGCAAGATGAAGTTTCACTCGCTCATTCTTTGCATGTTTACTCAGAAGTAGAGCCCAAAATTGTATGTTCTCACACAGAGCTTGGAAACATTACTCCTTGAAACTCTCACAACGAGATGTTACTTATGCTTTCTTTCCTATTAGAAAGTTTTTGACCTGTCCAGGTCTTTCCATCCTTTGCTGTAGGCTCTGATTGGTGTTAAGCACTAGGGAGCATTTGAATGTGGAGCACCATCAGCTAATAACAGAACTTTGCTGTGCTTCTTGTAATTAAATCAATAGATCTAGGGCAATGCTAACCAATTCTGGCACTCAATGCACTAGTGCGTGGGGGGGGGAAGAAGCATTTCTGATGGCTTTGAGCATGAAGGAAAGAAAAAGAAAACCAGTGGGTTCTGTGGGAATAGTTAGCACCTGTCCTCAGTTCTCTACAGGGAGTGAGAGACCATGACGTTGTGTTTTGACCTCATCTCACTCCACACACACATTTGCAGGATTCTGGTGGTTTCTGCAGAAACAACATACTTTTTCTTCTTATTAATCGTGAGAACTTGATTTCCTTTCCAAGAAGGGAAAAATAAGGAGAAAAGGTTTATTAGCAGCTGTAATATGAGCTCCTTTCCTTACTCAGCTGTTGAATATTTGCCTGAAGGATTGAATATGATGGAGGGGTGGGGAGCAGTGGCGATGTAACACTTCCATCATCTGCCTTAGAGTACCTGGTCGTTTGGAACAGTTCACATTTCTAGGCAAAATATCATTGGTGTGACAGTTTGCTCTATAAAGGGGAAGCCCTTAACTAAATGTCAAAACTATTATTGAAATGGTGTCTCTTTATCTCTTAGGAACAGTTCTGTTTATTAATGGTCCCTTGTTTGGTGTTCCTCAGCAAGTATAAAGTCCTTGTATCTGGCATGTCAGTTAAGCAGGGACTTGGAGGGATCAAATCTTAATTATTGTTTTAAAACCCTGATCTTTGTAAGGACTTGCCCCAGAATGACAGGAAATCATCTTTCCATGGTGGGAGCATTTCTGGATGCAGTCGGACCCAAAAGGGGTTCTTAACCACGTGGCCATCATCATAAGAGGTTGCCTCTTGCGATCACTATCGCTCAGTGGCTGCAAAGCAGAAAATGAAGATTGTAAAAATGTCACATAAAGAAAAAATGCAGAGTGGATTCATTTTGCGACGCCCATAATTCAGTAATGCCTTTAAGTAGCTAGAAGAAATATAATAAATGTTTTTCCACAACATTGATCATACTGTATCGGAGAAAATATTAGTGTGCAGGGAGCCATGATTATGCTGGTAGTAATTCTCTGAGCACAAAACTACTAGGAGACGGGACCCTTTATAGGCTGAACTTTTATTGGCTGCTGTTATTTAAGAATGTCCCTAATACACTGTCCTATAGCTAAATATTTCTGTGAAAATTCAGAGCATCAATGGGTAGTAAATCAGAAGCATGACACTGCATCTGTGTATATGTGTCTGTGTATGAGAGAGAATGACATTTCTTCCTACAGATGTTCTGGTCTGGTTCTAGAGATGTGCAAAAGCAGCCAGCCAGCCATATTTAAAAAACAAAATTGAAAGAAAGCTTGTAAAGCAAATTTGTCTTAACTCCGGATTTGGCCAAGCAGGTTTATTGAGCATGATCCCCTCCAACATTGGCTGTAAGCATAAAATATCCCAATAACTTTAATGGGTTTTTTGATTGGACAATATAATAAAAATACGTGGTTATACAAAGGTTATGAGGGAATATATATACCGACCACTGCAGCTTTCTTATTTGTCTTAGAGAAGACATCGTCATAAGTCACATGAACGGATGTGTGGCATCTGGGGAAGAAAATATGAGTATTGATTCCTGATTCTCCTGGTCTTCTTTTGATTCTCGGGCTAGAAAAAGCCAGCAGGACTGATGAGAAGCATTCATCTCCCAGGGGTGTAGGAGAGGATTAAAGGGAAAAGGAAGCCTGTGTACAAGCAACAGGTCACCTGCAAATCAGACCAGTAAGGGACACAGGTGCAACTTAGAGGAGAACACTCTGAGCCCAAGAACGAGGTGGAAGAGAAAAAGCAGTGGAACGTCAAACCTCCACTGGTCGTTCAGGGACTCTGATTGAAGATCCACCAAGACAGGCAGGAAAGACAACTTGTCTGCAATTCATTAACAACTGATCTTCAAAATTCCCCTCCCCCCTGCCTCACCCCTTCTTGATGGAAGAAATGGTTTTGTGGAGCTTGGCTGCATCCTGCTGGTCTAGCTGTCTGCCACTCATGCCTCATACCACCCTTTGTTATTTTCTTCCAGAGATTTAGGCTCCGCCTATTTTCATCTATGGTGAATTGCCCAGCTGCGGCCTTATCTTGATGGGGGGGGGGCCTCACTACTCTAGTCCATGCACTCGTAATCTCGAGATTAGATCATTGTAATGCACTCTATGTGGGGCTGCCTTTGAAGCTCATGCGGAAACTTCAGATGGTCCAGAATGCAGCAGCCAGGCTTATTAGTGGGGTGAGAAAATATCAGCACACCTCCCCCACTCTGGCTGCACTGCACTGGTTACCTATTTGTTTTCGCATCGACTTCAAAGTGTTAATGATTGCATATAAAGCCCTAAACGGTTTGGGACCTCAATATCTGGCAGATCGCCTCCTCCTGGCCAGATCTACCTGAATCACCTGACATAGCCAGCAGGGACAGCTGAGGGGACTGACGCCGAGGGAGGCCCGGAAGGAGAAAACTAGAAACCGGGCCTTCTCGGCGGTCACCCCTCGGCTGTGGAACACCCTCCTTACTGAAATTCGGCTGGCACTCTTGCTGGGTGTTTTCAAAAGCCAATTTAAAACTTGGCTATTTAAACAGGCCTTCCCCCCCAGTCAATTAAGTGATTTTTTCCTTCTCCCCCCCTTTTTTTTCTTTTTGAGTCTTGCCATCTTGGAAACATGTTGCTTAGAATTAATTGTAATAATTGCATTTTATATGTTATTTTAATGTGTTTTAACTTATGTAAGCTGCCCCGAGTAGATGTTGTCTACAGGGGCGGGGTAAAAATCGAATAAATAAGTAAATAAATAAGTAAGTAAGTAAGCAAGCAAGTAAATAAATAAATAAATAAGTAAATAAATAAATAAATAAATAAATAAATAAATAAATAAATAAATAAATAAATAAAATATAATAAAATATTAGGCAAGGATATCCAGGGGCAGTTTGGTGGCATTAGGGCAGCTTCTGTGGAGAGTGGCCAGGTGCTGGAGATTTGTCTCCTTTTTTTTCTGTTTGGAGAAAAGTGCAGCTGCCTCCATTGAGGATGGTACATTTCGCTGGCTCCCAGAATCTTTCAAAGACTACGTGGACCACAAATGAAAAAAGGCCACAGCAACAACTACAAGGAAAATGGAAGCAGTTTTGGAAAATGGCTGCTTTTATTTATGCTAAATGGGAGTCTGCTGGAATTGGGACCTCAAAACAACAAACAAAAAACAAAACAAAACCACCAAGCTAATGTGGCCCCTGGGATCCATCTTGTCCACCCTGCTCTACACTTTTACTCATCAGCAAGGGCAGGCACTGACTGCCACACTTGCATCATCCCAGCAGAAAGCTCATGTCAGTAGTGATTGTTCCCAGTATGAATATTCAGCTGAGACTGCAGCCTTCAAGGAGCATCTTTGAATAAGCATGAGGTATGTGTGTGTTTTTCCCCCGAGGCAAGTGGTAGGGTGCTTGCCTTAACCTGCTGGGACATCATCTTCTAGGCCTAAGCCACAATGTTTCACTCCAACCGGACCACCCTTTTTGCATTTTTGAAAGTGGTGTTTTAGTGAATTTGCAGGAGTGAGTCACAAAAGGGGAGAAGGCTACTGGCGCACCCGTCACCCTTATGAGGGCACCTCGTGTGGATTCCCAGCAGCTACTGGTCATCATTCCTGTTCCAGAATTCCACCGTGTGAAAGCAGGAAGTGTTGCCCTCACACTGACTGGCTACCTGGGAATGCTGCAAGAATTCACCGCTTACCACTGGCCTGAACAATCTATGCAACATTCTGCATTAGGGAAAAAAAGCTGTACTTAACCCATGTTTGGCCAACTGTCTCAGAATTTAATGAAACTGTCCATATTTGCCACCTGGCTGTAAGCTGACTGCAACAGGGGAGAAGGAGCAGGTAGGTTGCCAAGCATCTGGTGGGCCACATGGCTGATGGGCTGCAATTGCCTTAAGTAACTTCACCATCTAATGGCCCTTCTCATGTGAATGCTCTAATGCCCAGATTTAGTGGGCAATGTCTTCGAAAGCTGAAAAGGCACTATCTCACAATGTGCCATGTGGGAGAAAGGAAACATTTCCATTTCAGGAGGTTTTAACTCACATGACAGCTAATTCCCCTTTGTAGCCATTCTTGTTGCTTGATGTGGGGTGGCCGCCGTCTTCTCCATTATGGCAACATGTATTGTAATAAGAACAACGGTATTCCATCTACGAATCAAGTCAGAGTTATGATTACATTTTTCAGGGTGTTTGAGGTAGAGAATACTCAGGAGTGGTTTCCCATTCATTCCCTTCTCCTGGGGGCGTCTTGGGACGGTGCAGCTTGCCCAAGGCCACATCGGCTGCTTCTCCTTTCGGGAGACACAGTGGGAAATCGAACTCCCAACCTCTGGCTTCACAGCTAGCTAAACCACTGAGCTATCTAGCAAACTCTACATAGACGTACCTCATATTCAAAGTTTACACCAATTCCCTCCTCCTTTTTTTTGTGGTATATATGCCATTCACAAAGTGAGCACAGGAAGAGTGTGTCCCTGTTGGCTCTGCTCAGCCTCTCAGTGGCTATCAATACTATTTACCAAGATCTCCTTCTGGAGGTACTGTCATACAATGGTTCCACTCCTTGCTGGATGGCTGAGCTCAGAAGGTGGTGTTGGGGGACCCCTGTTTGACATCCTGGCCATTGGCCTGTGGTATATATACCCCAGGGTTCAGTTCTCTCCACCATGTTATTCAACATCTACATGAACCTGCTAGGAAAGGTTGTCCAGTGGAGTTCAGTACCATCACTATGCTGATGACACCCAACTCTCTCTCTCCTTCCCATCTGATTCCAAGGCAGTTGTTCTGTGCTCCGACCAGTGCATGTTGTCAATAAGGAACTGGATGAGGGCTAACAAATTGAAACTTAATCCAGACAAGACAGAAGTGGATCAGGGAGACTGGGATCCAACCGGTACTGGAGAGAATTACACTCCCCCTGAAAAGTCAAGTTTGCAGCTTGGGTGTGCTCCTGGACTTGGCCTTGAACTTGGATGCACACGTTTCAGTGGTGGCCAGGAAGGCCTTGGCACAGTTAGAGCTGGTGCACGAGGTGCATCCATTCCGGCTATGTCTGATTTGGCCATGGTGACACATGCCTTAGTTACATCCTGCTTGAATTACTGCAAAACGCTCCAAGTGGGGCTGCCTTGAAAGAGTGTTCAGAGACTTCAGCTGGTTCAAAACGCTGCCACAAGACTGCTGACTGGTACAGGGAGCATGTCACCCCCACACTACAACAGCTTCACTGGCTGCCAGTCTGTTTCTGGGCTCGATTCAAAGTGCTGGTTATTATTTATAAAGCGCTATAGGGGTTGGGTCCAGACTATTTGAAGGGTCATATCACCCAGGATGAGCCTCCGCACTAGCCTTTTAAGTTTTTCCAGGGAGGCCCTTCTCTTGATTCCACCATCTTTCAAAACTCGTTTGGTGGGGACATGAGACAGGGCCTTCTCAGTGGCTGCTCCCAGGCTTTGGGATGCACTGCCCTGAGAAGCCAGGTTGGCCCCCTCCCCTCTTGTCCTTCTGCTGTCAGGCAAAGACCTTGCTCTTCAGGCAGCCTTTTAAGCAGTAAGTAAGACTCTAGTTTTGAAATTTAGAGAGTTTTAAATGCTTCAAGAATGTTTTTTGTAATTGTTTATACTCTTCGCCAATATTTAATTGTTTTAAATATATAGTTTCATGTGGCATTTAAAACTCCTTATTGTATGATTTGCTTTGCTGTGATCTTCTCCTATGGGAAGAAAGGCAGCATATAAATAATGTAAGTAAATAGATAGATAAAAATTTTAATGGGGCTTGGTTACACAGGGGAAAAATATCTGATTTTGAATTAGGCTTAGCATGTTTTAAATCAATTTTAAAAATTCCAACAATGTGATGCATAGGGAAGTGTGGATTTTTAGTCTGAGATGTTTTGTTGTTGTTGGAAAGAGAAGTATTTTACTCAGCTGCGTGAAAGTTGTTATAAAAAACAAATTATTTTGAATCATTCTGGCATATGTGAATGTCAATGTTGGTGTGAATTGTATATGTGGGGTTGTCAAGTAATGGATGTCGGGATTATGGGTTTGGAAATCCTTGGGAAATCCTTGCAATTAATCTGAAAAGAGAGCCAGCAGGGTGGAGAAAAGTGTTCCCTCCTTCGTAAGCCTAGAAACTGCCAATCTTGTCAATTTCTCTGGTCTGTTTCTCTTTGCCATTCACCTATGTGCCTTCTCTTTTGCCAATCCTGGCTGCATGTTCCATTACTCGCTCTCCTTCTCCACCCCATGCATGTGTGCATCCATGTGTGTGTATGTGTGTCTGTCTGTCTGTTCTCTCTATCTCTCCCTCTCTCTGTGTGCGTGTTTGTGTGTGTATTGGGCTGCAGGGAAAGCTTGTAGTCTGAGCTGCTTTAATTTTTCCCCCCTACCTGTCCTATTGAACTAGCGCTATGCCAGATAGCAAGAAATGTTTTTAAAAATTAAAAATAACACCACAGCAGCAGTGACTAATGGTTGTAAGAGGCAGCCATTTGTGGACAGGTGGGCAGAGGGCAAAGTCTCAAATATAAGCATTCTAAAAGCCTGTGGATCCCCCTAGACTGGTATAGAACACAGTTGAATAAACCTTTTCCCAAGAGGACCCACACCTGACCCCCAAACCATGTGACTACCATGTGACTTTAAAACAGTTTCAAAAATCCTGATTCATTTTCATAGTGTAACCACGCTCTGGAATGCAACCTAAACGGTGTTCATTTGTAACAAGTTCACTGTTCCTTGCTTACACCAGGTGACTTCCCTCCCATCAAAACAATCTTAATACCAGAGAAGAAATCACGATGGGACCTGATCCAATTTAACCCACTGCACCCACTGCAGTGTGTTACATCTCTAATCATGTAAGAAAGTGATCTCCATACAACTTGATGGAAGGAAATTATTTGTAACTTGCCAGAGTCTTCAAAGCCTCAGCTGCAAGACTAGCAGCACATTCTGCCTGGCAGGAAAAAACACACATACCATATCCCATGAAATTCTTCCCCTTCTCTCTAACACAGCTGCAAGTAGTGGCAACAGTGGCTCAAAAGGCCACTGTTGCGAGCCAGTAACAGTGGAAGCCCTATATGGGCCCCTAAAATAAAGTCTGTTTGTACCAGTGATTAGGATCTCTCTGATAAACAGTGTGTAAAAATAAATGAATTACTGTATTTGAAGTTTTATTCATGTAATGAAAGCTTGGATGTTAAAGGAAAACACAGTTAACAAACAGAAGCGATACAATTAAACAAAGTAATGGTGGTAACGGTCAATTTTAACACTTCTTTGGAGCTTCAGCCTGACCATTCTTTTGATTTCTGCAGACAGTTTTTTTTCCTTCTGGCCTTGTTAGTTAACTTTTGTCTAAAAGACAAGATTACAAGTGGACGTGTGACGCGATGGGGAACAGCTGCTGCTCCAAGTCTCAGCCAGCAGTTTCTTTTCCTCTCTTTGCCACTAATATCTAGTAATACAGAATAAAGGGCATGGCTTGGCTGGGCTGTGGTCTTCCTTGTCCTGCACATGAGTTGCTGTCACTTGTGCAGCTGGGGGGGGGGGGCGGAAATGCCTCACAGGTTTGGATGCTTCCTAAGGAGCGGGTGACATTTTCTTCTATTCCTTTCAGGCTTTCTTAAGGTTGGACGTCTTGATCAATGGCACTGAAAGGATTTGAAAGTAAAACAGCTGAGGGAGGATTAAAGCAAACCTGGCAGACTTGTCCAACTAGGTGGGTGGTACTCAGTGGGGAGGGTGCCCCCTAGGAGGGTGTTTTCAGAAGAGGAAGGTTGCCCCTTAAATTTTGTCCCACAAATCTGCCACTTCCTGGCATCAAAAATGAAACCCTTTTCACTCCCTCCAATGTGACTTTTATTTATTTATTTATTTATTTATTTATTTATTTATTTATTTATTTATTTATTTATTTAGTTTTCTGTTAATAATTACAGTACTACAGTACTAAGGAGTCTCTTAGTGGCTCCTTAACACTGCGGTAGTTAAACTGCAGTACTGCAGTGAAGATTCTGCTCAGGATCTGAGTTTGATCCTGGACTCAGGCAGCCAACTTGGCTACCTGAGTTCCATCCTTTTGAGGTCAATAAACTGAGTACCCAGCTCATGGGGGGGGGGAGGGAATGTATACCCTGCATAATTAAATTGATGGACAGTACATGTTTTTGTCAGTTTCAAATAGCTACATCCATTGATTTTTGGCTCATATGAATGGCGCATATTGTTCAATTTGGTTTTTATATAACCATATCAAAATTAACTGATTTCCTGATAAGAATTTCAGTGAAAAGAACATGAAATTGAAAAAAAGGCTGAAACTAAGAGAAAGCAAAATAGACATATTCACCTCTCCTCCAAGCTTGGAACCAGTCACAAGTAATGTGGTTACCTTTAATTAATTCTTATGTAATGATTAATGTTACTAGAAGTTACAAAGTTGCTTTTAAAGCTGTAATGAGTAATGGTTACGTTATCTAGTGAGTTGGAGCAACTTTCATAAGTTGTAAGTAAATATGCTTGGTTCTGTCCCTTGTATTTTTAGGCATGTTTTCTAGCTGCAGTATCAGAACTGACTGCTAGAGGGAACCAGAAGGCACTTCCTTGTATTTTTCTTACCTTTTTGTAGCACCAACACAATACAGCACAGTATTAAAGGACAACATACTGAATTGCTTTCACATATGTAGCAACGGTAACAGAAATGGCAACTGGGCTGCTCAGAATTTATTTTTTTATTTATTAAATTTATACCCCGCCCCTCTAGACCATGTCTACTTGGGGTGGCTTACAACATAAAATAAATCAATATAAAAATATATAATCATAAAAATACAATTGCAATATTAATTAAGACAAAAGGATGAGCTTCTTTTAAAATGCAACTTTCTGGGCTCTCTCCATTCCCTGTACTTTCACACTAGCCTGGTATCTAGAACAGAAGTAATTGCGCATGATTCTGCCTTCAGCAACTAGTGGATCGTTTCAGCACATTTGGTCTCAATAGGAAATCTAGCAGAGAACGCTGGTTTTCATGGGATATGGAGGATTCGGGTGCAGTCCTAGGCACATGACTCCAGGAGTGAATCACCGCCATCATTGGGAGTTACTTTTGAGTAGACGTGCATGAGACTGCATGCTTTTCCTGTTTTCAGGCATAGAGATTCTCGTAGAACTTTCACCCAGTGTGATGAGGCTATTTTTGGGAGCATTTTAATAAAAGAGAGATGCCGGAATGATGAGCTGAGGTTGACTCAGCCTGGGCTGTCTTGCAGGATGGCCAAGAGAAGGCCCAAGAGAGAGATCTCATGGAGGAGGGAGATTTCTTTATTAATTCCACATTATTATTATTATTATTATTATTATTATTATTATTATTATTATTATTATTATTATTATTATTATTATTATTATTATTATTATTATTATTATTATTATTATTATTAGTAGTAGTAGTAGTAGTAGTAGTAGTAGTAGTAGTAGTAGTAGTAGTTGTTGTTGTTGTTGTTGTTGTTGTTGTTGTTGTTGTTGTTGTTGCCATGACAGCCAACGCTTCCTTTAAGGACCTCAAAGCAATTTACAGATGATTTCCAAGCCAACACAAACAGAAGCAACTTAAAGGCGGGGGGGGGGGGGGGAGAGCAAGTGGACATTAGCCCTAGTTGGACATTATTCCTCTCGTGCGATTTACACGGTGTGAGAAGGAGAACAGGACCACACCACCAGCCATTACATCCCACATTTCTGTGCTCTGCTGTTCTATGCATGGGGTCCCACCCCCCGGTTCTGAAGAGGTAGGTTCCTATGTTGTCCCAGGCGTCCAACCCCTTTGTCCCATTTGAAGTAGGGCAGCCTCCAGGACCGAGCTCCAGACAGCCCAAAGAGAAAGTGTGATGGGGCAGGCAAGGGCCATCAAAGAGTCCCAGCGGTGAGTAGGTAAGTCAGTCAAGGGCATTCAGGAGGAACAAACCCAGCTCAAAGCGCTTGCCTTTTTCTGATTCTACAGATCTAGGCAGGCTAATCGACATAATATGCAAGCAATTGTGTGGATTAAAAATTCTGAGAGCTTAAAAATCAAAAATGCTGTGAGTCCCATAAAACTTTTGTCCTTATTCTTCTCTGAAACACACACTTGTCCATTCCTATTGCCTGGAGATGCGGTGGAGTGGGAAAGTTCCTTCCTTCCCTTTTCTGCATCCTTGTATCTGAATAGCTTTGGTTTGTTCCTAGGTGTTTGCAAACTTGGACTATTTGTAATGATGCCAACCTTAAAACGACAACTTTGGAGCAGTCCTAGAACCACTGGTAAAGGATCTTGTTAATTGCCTTGCAGTTAAGAACTTTGCTGAACACAAGTAGCGATCTACAAGATATTTTACTGACAACACAATCCTAGGGTTCTCTAGTGAGAAATAAGTTTTACAGATTTCTGGGGCTCTTTATGCTGCATGAGTACACATCGGCGTGCAGCTGTAGTATATGAAGTTATTCTTGACGGGTGTGTTTTCTGTTCTGATCCTAGATAATCTATAGGGCTTGATGAGTGATCTGGACAGCCGCTGGATGGCACTGTTGCATTCTGTTGATACAACCAAATGCAGTGAAGAAAGTAGTTTCGGGGCTGCCAAGGCAAAGATTTATATATGCCAATACTTGACTCGTAAAATCTGTTTCACTATTACAAAATTCTTGCAGCTGGAATTAATGTAGCGAACACCTACCTTCTCTTTTTTTTCCAGCAAGGGTTAAAAGTTTGGATGCAAATACGGACTGGCTGGTTGAGTTTTTGGGGGGAGGGAGCACAGGGTAATTCCAAAAATGATCTTCTGCAACTTTTTGGTAAAAGCCTAAATGGGGAGGCCAAGGAGGGTCTTGTTTGCAAAGAAGCCCTGCAGGATTTATCCCTTTCAGATGTAAAACTCAGCTGAAATAAATCCATGATTCTTATGGCATTCAAAATATTAATCATGTGACGTCAAGTCATTGCTGACTCAAGGCAACCCATGTATAAAGTCCTCTGAAGTGGCTTTCCAGTGTTTTCTTCTGGTGGCATTCTGCTGCTCGTGCTGCTTGCCCAAGGTGGCACAGTTGGCAAGGCATGCCATTCCATCATCCCCTTTGGCCAAGTGTCAAAAGCTACCTATGATCCAGATTCAGTTTTCTCCGTCTTCTTCTTCTTTCTGGAAATAAGTCACGTGTGTAGGACAATAACCTTCTCCACTTTGCTGACAGGGAGCTGACCGTTTGTCCGGCTGCCAGAGAACAGACCTCCGTTTCCAGAGCTTCTCAGTCCAAGATAAACGGAAAGATAAAGAACCACGAGAGCCATTAAGGGGTTAGGCACCTGGACAGCAGATGGAAATGGCACCTCAACGGCCAGGTTCTTCTTAGTCTGAGAGAAGGGTGGTCTGTTCTGAGACCCATTTAAAGACAGTGAGACATCAAACGGGAGATGGCGGGGGGGGGGGGCTTGATGCTGTCTGCCAGCAGCCAGTGTCTGGGCAGGAGGATGGGCAGCAGACATACAGGTCACACCGGGTCACAGCCTTCCTCAGTCAGGTGAGATATATGGCCTGTCGGTTCAAAGTGCATTGTCTATTTCTAAATCTGCACAGATACATCTATAAATGTTGTGCAAATCACTCCTCTTTCTTGTCGTTTCTTTTGGTGATGGAGTTTCCTCTTTTTTGGGATGGGATCCACGGATGGGATATGAAGAAAGGGGAAGGTTCCCCTCCATATGCATATTGTACCTGCCCCGCTGAACTGGTCCAGAAACCTAACCAGTTCAGCATCCTGTTTCCCACAACAGCTGACCAGATTCCCCCAATGAGGCTGTGGCTGTGAGCCAGAGGAGGAGAGTTCGATTCCCCATTATGCCTCCTGGGAGAAAAGCCACCCGCATAGCCTTGGCCGAGCTACACAGCCCCGGAGGGTCCCCAGAAGAAAGGCATGGGAAAATTGTTTCTGAGTCCTCTAAACCTAGAAAACCCTGGAAAAGGTGGCCACAAGGCGGCATCAACTGGATGGCACTTGATTATTCTGATTTAGAAGCAAGCTGTAAGGGCGATACCACCCTCCCTGCACTTTTCCTTTCAACTGGCAGTTCACTGCCTCAGAACAGGGAGGCAGCCTAGAGGTGTCACATGCGCTGTGTGCCCACGGACAGATATTCTCCACGGGCAGACTTGTCAAGGGCCTAGTCCTTACAACAGGCCCCCAGCCCCACTTCTCCAGAAAAGTAGCTGGATTGGATACTATGCAGCATGATGTAGTTGACCAACAACAACAACAACAAAATACCCTCACAAAAGTCCCATGTGCACGGCTTTCCGAATGCCAGTCCAGATGTGCAGAGCTATAGTGGAAATCCAGCAGGACAACAATACTGGGATCGCTACAGAGCTGTTAAGTGAATCTCACTAACCACAACAGTGGGGTCTACAGAGGACTATTAATTATCAAACCAACACACCATTTTTAAACCGACAAAAGCAACATCCTTTCAGCCCAGTCCAGCAGTTAGAGTGTGACTTCCTCACACCATGGGATTTGTTCTGCTCATCAAAAGGGTGAATTCAAAGTATTTTTAAACTGACCACATGACACCGAGGTTGATTTGAATTGGTCCAGCCCTTCTTCCTCCCAAAGTGGCTTTGTTTTCCCCTCTGCCGCTGGGGGGTTCCCACTTTTTCAAGTCAGAGCTATTCAAATGGGCTTTTTTCCAAGTGATGAGTTGTGATATATTATTGTAAAGATGGTGGTGGTAAGGAGAGGATTCTATAGGTGGCATTTCAGTGATATAGGCAGGGCATGTTGTTACAGACTAAGGAGACATGGTCCAGTATTCTTTCCTCTCACCCCATTGTCCTCTGAATTATCATCATCGTTGTTGTTGTTGTTGTTGTTGTTGTTGTTGTTGTTGTTGTTGTTGTTGTTGTTGTTAAGTCTTGCATATATGAGATTAATGCTAGATTATTGTTGTGGGACCAGAGGGAGGAAAGAAGGGGGGGGGGCTGTGAGCTGGAATGCAACTTATATTGCACCCAGTATGAACCATGAATAGAGATGGTTGGCAAAACAATTAAATAAATAAATATGGTTGATGAACCATGAATTTACTAATGTTTTGTGGTTTCTGTTCCGGCAGCCTAGCTTGCTCTCTCTGCCTATGTACCCACCAAACAGCTGATTGGCAGGCCTATAGGGAGAGAGAGCAAGCCAGGCTGCTGGAATGGAAACTGCCATTCCGGCATCCTAGCCTTCCCTCTCTGCTCGTGCCCCTGAGGAACAGCTGACCCACAGAGACGTAGGCTGAGAGGAAGCCACTGTTCTAGGGCAATGAATGGAGAAATAAAAAAAACACAGGTAACTATTTATCACTTTGTATTCATTAGGGTCTCCAGAACTGATGAATACGAAGCAAAGAATATTCAACAAACCAGCAATTTCCTATGAACATCACAATTCATTTTTTTTATTCATCCCCATTTCTAACTATGGACTCCCAATTTAATCCACAGCCCCTGTGTAAGCACTGATTGTGATTTCAAATGTAATACAGGCTGCAAATCTAATCCTATAGTCAGCAGGGCAGAAAGAGCTGTGCAGACTGGAATTGTTTAGGAAATCTTCCCATGTGTGATGAGTACCCCCCCAAAAAAAGTCATTTGCTTTTCCTCAAACAGTTGAAGTCAATTCCTGCCATTTTTATGTTTCTTTAAAACAGAAGGGGGAAAAGAATGAAGAAATGGCATCCAGAAATGAGTTAAATATAGCCAAAAAATGTTGTTTGCTTATCTCTATATTTAGAAAGGTCTGTTATAGCTGTTATTTTCCTTTTTTCTTTGGCCTTGAACCTGCTGCTTCACTTCCCTGCCAGGTTATGAATTTGGAGGTCTTAGTCCTGTTCAAGAAGGATCCCTGGCCCAGGCACGAGGCTGGCTGTGGGGATTTACCTCCTGTCTCTATAAAGCACCCACAGAGAAACATTGCTAGCTATCCATAGGATGCTTTGATCCAGAATTTCAGTCATTGTTTCCACATTTAGGGGCTGGGAGGGATATCAAAGACACGAGGATCCTGAGTTTACTGGATGCCAGAACAGTTACAATAACACACAGAGGATATAAGCAATTCCCCCATGTGAGAAGGGCTGCCAAGTTTTGCACATCATAAAAACCATTAAGGTGACAGTGAGCCTTTGACAAATGCACAATGATACTGATGCCAAGGGAAGGAAAAAGTTCGCTGGAAAGTGGGGGGAGTCCGGGGGGGAGGGGGAAAGGGAGGCTGGGAACAATTTGTGGCATTTGTACATTTCCTGAGTGTATTTTCCATTCAGCAAGGAAAAGGAGCATCCAGAAGCACGGGGGGGGGGTTGTCCCTGGAGAGGATAAACTTGTTATGAGTTTTGTTCTTGGCTCTGGCTGCTGAGAGAAAACCAAAACATGGTTAGCATTCTTTTGGTGAATTCCTTCTTTCTTTCTTTCTTTTAACGTGCCACAAAGAGAAGGAAAACCAACTCTTTGTGCTCTCAGTCTGTCAAAACCAGTTTTCTGTCTACATGGTGCTTACATAAACTGCCTTGTTCTTTGGACTGGTGTCGCCTGAAATACGGTGCTTATATTCTAAAGGGGAATGGTTGGTCCTAGGCTGTTGGTCTCTTTCACATGCACAGCACCCATACAACTGCTATAAATACCAAGAGTTTGAGCCTTGACGCCTGCATTTTCAGTGTGCAGGGATCCTTTTCCCACACAAAAGCATTTTAATGATGTGAGACCTTGGAAAGTTATACAGTATTTACGTAATCAACTGCATTCATTGTAGTTGCCAATATAATTACAATTTTTAAAATTTGCTTTCCTGCTTCTTAAACATAAGTAAAACAGTTACTTTTCATTTCTTTGAAAAAAGCCATATCTGAACACTACAGGCTACAAGGCCTATTGTACAAAGCACACTCTTCTCCTATCTACTGTGTTTCATCTCAGCATCCCTACCGCCAATCCATGAGAGAGCAGCAAAAGTCAGTGCTGGAATCATGTGATATTCTTCCTCCACCATTTTATAAAGACACACCCCTTAACTCTAAATCTAACTTAAACTGTACAAGTATATTTCAAAAGGAATGGAATTATCTCTATTTAAGGAACAATTATAGTGTAACTCAAGGTACTATAAAAGCAAGTAATTAGTTACTTGTAACTAACTTATTTCAACACCAGGGTTAGGGAGTCTTTGACCCTCCCAAACCTGGAAACACAGGACTGTATCATTTCATCTACTGTTCTGAACTGGGCTGGATATGTCTTCTCATGAGATGTTACGTTCCTTCTTATGTACTTGTGGGTTGTAGGCTATAAATATAGATAGTACAAAATGTAGGGTAAATTATGATTGAAAAGCAAGCAAGCAAGATAGGAGATAACTCAGGCACTAAGCATATGGGAATGCCTACTAATGTAACATTTGGACTTTCATATTATATTCTTCCCTTAGCCTTTGAGTTAAAATAGCAGGTGGCTTTTCAAAATAAGTCATTCTCCTGGATCTAATGAGTCATTGGCCAATTACATTCTGTGGATGTCAGCATGTATTATTGACAGAAAACAAGGCAAAACAACCCTCCCAACTGCTCCTCCAGTCATTTCTCCTGTACATATTGTTGATGAACTTTGCATAAAATTAAGCACAATGTAACCAATTTAATTTGTGGATAGTTAATGATATACAGACGACTGCACTGCTGGAAAAACTGTCCTGAGGGACATTAACATCTGGAGGCCAAGAAAAATTAGAAGCTGACAGAGAGTAAATAAACAAAGAAACAAAAATGCAATGAGGGCACACAGAAAGGGAGGAGAGCCCAGGGATTTAAATATTATTTTTGAAAGGGCTTTGTTGTCTGTCCCTTTCCCTCTAAACACGCCCCAACACACAATTCTCCTCCTCTGGGAAGCTAATCTCCTGTTTCATTTTCTTTCCCTTCTTGACCCATAGAAGACAGATTCGTGGGCCAAACTGAATTATACCTTACCTTTTTTGTTTGTTTCACAATGGTGTGTTCTTCCAAGACATGAAAGATACGTATCTGTTCATCGTACCATGTGATTTTCCTCACTTACATATCTTGCATTTAATTGGCTTTGGCAGCATCCAGAAGTAAGTTGCAACTGGGCTAGGGTCATTAAGATCAACTGAACCTCCTGAGTAGTTGACTCACTACTGATCTAATGGGCCTCATGTTAGTTTTGACTTCCTGCTGGAGTTCAGCCTTTGTCTTGTGACTGCCCATTGAAAGGTCATGGAATGTCCACACCTGGCGTGAGGAAGCATGTATGCCTTAGGAAATCTTGTTGTCGGACAGAAAACGGGTCAGAGGTAGGAAATCCATGTTCCCCTTCACTTTTGCTTTAGCCTTATATCACCATCTCTGCCACTTTTACCTCTTCATTAATTCAGCTAACATCATGCTCCAGGGTGCTGCTGGAAGACAAGAAGTGGTTCACTTAACCAGTTTACTGTTAAGAGAAATGGGCATCTTCCGTCACCAGTCATATTCACCCCAGAGATCTTCTCTTCCCCTTTTTCTGCATGCAGGTACCGGGGAAGATAAAAGAAATGGGACATGGGGTTCTGGCTATCACCTACAAAACAACTAGCTGGCTACTCAGTGGCTGGCCATAGACTTACCTGCTTCCTGGTAGAGGGAAAGAGTTCAGAGCAGAGAGGCAGGGCTTTCCTTGAATGTAGAGGCAGGAGGGAACAATTGGTCTGTGCTGGGTAGATTGACAGTCAGCCCAGGCCAGAAAGGCCCCTCCATGCACTCCTACTAGAGGCAGCATGTGAGGTTGCAAAAAAAAAAAAAAAAAAAAGCAACCAGAGAGGGTTTCCATGGTCAAGTGGGGATGTAAGTCCTAGTCTAACATTCTGTCTACTACACCAGTGGCCCCCAACCTTGGGCCTCCAGATGTTCTTGGACTTCATCTCCCAGAAATCTTGGCCAGTAGAGGCGGTGGTGAAGGCTTCTGGGAGTTGTAGTCCAAGAACATCTGGAGGCCCAAGGTTGGAGACCACTGTACTACACCACACTCACTTTCATAGTTCTAGGATAAAGTAGTAAAATGCCTAACACATTTCACTGGAAACCTTCCACAGGATCACAGCAATTGGATTTATTGTGTATTTCTCCTATTGCTACAGCTATCTTTCTGAAGTCTCAGCTAGCATCTTCAAAACTCTCCCTCACACTAAAGGGGCTGCTAACCAACTGCCTGTCAGTACCACACAAGAATTATCTGCTCGCCAGGCCAAGATGAGAAACATGTTTTGGATGCAGATTTTGTGAGTAGACTCAGAGCCTTATAATGAAGTTATCATTGGCTACAGACCAGTGTACACTGCTTATGTAAGCAATATGTGTGGGTAAATATATAAATCTCAAAGTGTAAGCTGCTACAGCCTAGTAAATTGGCTGATTAAATTGCTCATTTATGAAAGTCCAGCTGCAACTGGGAATTTGCTCATGTAGGAAAAAGCATTTCAGGTTTTAGTATTAAGTCATCCTAATATGGAACCAAATATTTACATATTTGTAAATACAGATAAAAGGACAGCACAAAGCTATTATTTTGGGGGTCAATGTGGTGGTAATGCACACTGTCATGAGTGTTTTCTCTTTACTAATGATGAGGCATAGAGGCTGAGATTCTCTATAGGAGTTCTATTCATTTCTATGAAATTGCTGTGAAACAAGAGACTCAAGTACCTACATTAAGACTGGCCAGCCATGCAAGTTCTCATTTAGTTTTTCCCTCCTGATACTAAAGTGCCATAATAACCAGTGGCAAGAATCCAGTTCTGGAACTGCTGTTTTTCTCAACCTCTTTAGTGGTGGAAGATAGAAAAATTACTTCTTTGGACTACAGCTTTACTGGTCATCCCATATGAGCAATTCTGAAGGCTGTTATTCAACACATCAATTTATGGAGAACACACACTCAAACATGGCAGCATGCCCCTGCAATAGTGCCGCAACATGGGATTCTGCTAATTGAAGTATCCAGTATCTTTAAGATGCTTTGGAACTAACTATTGGCTTTAGGCCTGGACTACAATCCCCCAAATGGTCTAGATGGCATGGTAAACTGGCCATGCTGGCTAGGGTGTTGAGGGAGAAGAGTTCCCAAAAGTAATCTTTCCCATCTGTGCCTCAGCTATTTGACATTTTGGACTAACTGAAGCTATCTGTTACATAATCCACAAGATGAATGCGTGTAAGACAATATCCAGGCAAACTGGACACCCCCTTTCTTGCAGAGAGCAATGCAAAAAAAAAATACTTCAGAGTTGTTGAAAGCATATAAATTTGTAAAAAGTGAATAAATCAATAAAAGTAGAAATACATTTCTTAACCTTTTAGCATATTTGGACACACGTGTGAAAAAGACCAAATTTTCTGTATGCTTACCCAGCCATCTGCAAGTTAAAACCTAGGGAAGAAAATCCATGATTTCTGTTTGTTGCCTCTGTGCTGCTATGTCTGCACCTGCCATTATCTCTACCCACACCATGCTGGTTTTAGGCTCAGGTTGGCATCCCTTGTGGCTCAGCTGACTTCTCTGACTTTTGGCTGGCTGGCTGGCTGGTAGCTTTCTTATGTTATACCAGCCCTTTTGTAGGCATGAATGTTTATATATTCTTATCTATTGTTTATATATTTTTCTTCCAGTTGCAGATTCCACTACTAGGAAGCTAATACAAAAATCTCATACTCTGCTATCTAAGCATACTTTCTCTGATAAGACAAAAGAAAAACATTCCTCCTTATCTTTCTTCTGTCCTCAGCTGGCAGTCTCAGTGCATTTTTTTCATTGAGACTGCTTTGGTAGCAAGTACCATGATATCTCTATAGGAACTGCTATAGTTGCAGATCTAATGAGCTTTTCCATAGGCTCTGCTATTCATGTAGATAACATGGGACTAGATAGGATTACATCAATTACTGGAGTGAACTCCAATGGACCTTTAGCACATTACTACTTAAACAGTTATCTTTTCCCTCTTAATTTTCATTTTCAAACTTACATTTCTTTGTCCTGAACTAGCCTCTACCAAGCAGTTTGTTATTGTTCAAATTTCCATGCTATTATTATATTTCACATTTACAGGGTTGCAATTCTTATAACCTTAATCATATAATACTTTATTTATACGGAAAACAAACTTTGACGGTCTCTCGCCCCCTACACTTGTCAGGTGAGCATGGGGAAGTCTTGCTTGTAGGTTTTCTCTGCTGCTCAATAATCCAATTTCACAATATTGACAGTGAGGGAGACGGGGAACTCCAGGGGACAGCTTGTATGTTGCAGTGCTCTATGGTCTACTTCCAACCTGGGAGACATACTTTGCCCAGCTTTGCCTTAGAGTTTTTAATGGGCTTGAGAAAAATACATCTGGCTGGCTAGCTGGCACTTTGAACAGGAGGAGTCTTTTATGAGATAAGGACACTCTTTTATGCTAAATATGAAACAGGCAAAGAATGGTCTTTTGTCAGTCAGATTACCTGCTTGAATACTGTAATGTGTGCTTTTAAGATCGTGATGTCAGTCCCAGTATCAAGAATACCAAGAATTTCTATCAGCCCCGTCTGCAGTTCTCTTAAAACTAAAGTACTTAATTAGGCTCAGGTTTAATCAGAAGCAATTCCTACTAGGTTTAATGGTACTTAAGGACAAATAATTGTTGTGGTCTGTTGGAAGTACAAGTAGTTGGTGACCCGAATTGGGGTGTGATCCCCACCTCCCACAAATTTGGAGGTGAAATGCTGCCTCTCCATTCAGTCCACAGGCCACTCCAGTTCAAGCACAGTTAAGGTGGAAGGAGACATGGATGCACCGTCAATCCCGGCCCACCTGACTTTGTTGGTTTAGTGCGGGCATTTTAAAGGGGCTTTCAAGCTTTAACAATGAGCCTACTTCATCAGGCCTCTGTATTGGGCTGGAAGTAAGTCGTGTCCGACTCTTCGTGACCCCATGGATCAGAGCATGGCAGGCCCTCCTGTCTTCCACCGCCTCCCGGAGTTTGGTCAAATGGAAACACTTATGCACTGTTTAATGATTGCCATGTTTTTTACTTAGTGAGAATCATGAGCATGGAAAGAAACTGTACAATGTATCCTGTATTTACAAACCTGTTGTTCTATGAGCGGCTATGAGCATGGTGGATGACATGCTGACCTATTCAGGGAAGGAGTTTGCACCACTCAGCACTAAACTGTGTTTCTCTTCCAGTGGTGGCTATTGTCTCCTGGTCCAACGTGCCAGTGGAACGTAGGTGGAACTAGGAGATTAAAAAAAAATCCAGAGTGCTCAAGTCTTGGTAGTCCCTCTGCCATAGAAAGGAGGGCCTGGGTGTGTGCTTTTCCCAGTGTGTGAGAGTGGGCGGGTGGGTGTCTAGCAAATCATATCATGCTGCAGTCATGTCTATCATCCATCCAAGAAACTTGCTAAGCCACCAGTGACTTCCTGTCTTTCTCAGGATTTGAAGACCAGCAGCTCATAGAGGTTCCTGTTGGCCCAAACCACCAACTAGCACAGCTAGACAATTAGAGACAGGGTGGTAGGCTTCAAACCCAATGACTGCTGTTCCCCACTGGCCCATTGCTACCTTCTTACTAAATTTAGCGGGGTCAAGGGCATGCCTGTGCTTCATCGTGAAGAAGAAGGAGGAGGAGGAGAAGAAGCAGAAAGAGGAGGAGGAGAAGCAGAAGGAGGAGGAGGAGAAGCAGAAGAAGTGGCAGTAGCAAGTAGTGGCAGACTCTTCCTGCATTAACTCTATCCGCTGGCTACTGTGCCTTCCACCCCCAATGGTTACAAGAGCACAAGGGGTGGGGCTTACATAAAGGCTTCAGCCCCAGTCATGTTACAGGTGATCAGGCTACCCAGACAAATATGTTTTGCTGATTTAACCCTTGTGTGATTTAGGAAGAAAGTACTGTAAACCACCATGTCCTGCACATCCCTATTGATGAAATGGGAAATTTTGTAACAGGAAATTTGATGGACTTGGCTTAACATGATTAGAAAGAATATTTCCCCCATTAATCTTGTGTGGTGTTGTTTTTTGAAATCCCTATTCTGGACTGTAAAAAAAAAATTCTTCAAGCTAGATAACACAATTTACCCATGTAGTTCATGCAATACTAATCATGTTTGAAAATTACAGGGTTCTTATATAAAAATTTGACTTTTATGATACTAAAAATATTCAGCTTATAAAGCCTTTTTGTTGGTTGATAAAATAATTTTATAATGCTGTCAATTAGTGGCATTTTTGCAATATTTGTTATGGCTTCTTCTTCTTTTTTAATGACTTTGCCATCACCCCCATCACAAATATCGCTTTACCAAGAGACAGGAAAAAAAATCTGTTTATTCTTCTGTGAATGTGAAGAAATAAAAGAGCCAGTCTGTTATTGAGAAAACATTCACTTTTCCTAGTGTTTCATCCACCTGCTATGTTATTGTTTTTAGTCTTATGGCACACAGAAAATCTCCTGTGGTGCATCCAGGTAGTTGGATAGGATATTCAACATGGAAATGATAGCAGTATTTCCCTTTTAAATCTGCTGTATATTCAGGAAAGCACAGAATGAAATTTTGAACCATGGCAAAATACAAAAAAAGGATAGATTTTTTTTTATTGCCACCTTGATTAATTCAGGATTTTCCTAACACGTTTAGAAAAAAAGATATTGACAGTATTAGAATGAGGACGGAGAATTTCTGGCCTACAGAATCTTCTGTGTTTTTTAGTACTGCAGGGCCACTTGTGCTCCCTATTTTAGTTTTCTAGGAACTGCGTTCTTTCTCTCTCTCTCTCTCTTTCTCTGTGTGTGTGTGTCTGTCTACAGTATTTGTGCAAACGTACAGAAATAATGGGGTGTCAGAGAGAGAGAGAGAGAGAGAGAGAGAGAGAGAGAGAGAGAGAGAAGTTTGGAAGATTACTTTTTTTGGCTCACAACCCTTAGGATTTCCTAGCTAGCATGGCTTTTTCCGTGACGGCGGGGTGGAGGGTAGATGCAGTCTGAGAACAAGCTACTTGGCTCTGGAAGAGGAAGAAAATGCTACAATACAGTGAAGAGCCATTTCTGCCCTCTCCCGTGAAATTATTAGCCATTAAACTCATTGCTGCCATTTCAAAAGTTTAAACGTTTCATGTATTTTATAATGTTTTATTGTGTTAGCATTTTTTTCTTTTAATTTTGATATTTTAGTTTATTGTGTAGGGTTTGATGTTTTGCTTATTGCTCACTGTCTTGTGTTGTGAACCGCCCGCAGAGGCCTTCGGTTAGATGAGTGGTATACAAATCAAATCAGATCAGATCAATCAAGAAACACCCTTATCGTCATTTCCACCAGATGTTCTATCTGGAGATCGGTCTGAACTCACCCCTTGCACAGTTGGTCCTTAAGGTCTACGTGTTTCCAAAACGACACATAAAGAGAAGGGGAGCAAGGAAAGGGACCTGAGGCTGTTCTGCTGTGTTCCTTTGAGATCCGTTTTGTCGTTTGTGATTTAAAAAAGCATGGAGGGGGAGATTGAAAAGCAAGAGGCAAGTGGAATTGGAAGAATACACACGTAAGACATGCATGGCAGTTCTATTTTGGAGAGTGGAACAACGGGGACAAGAAAACACTGAAAACTTACCAGTGTTGCCACTGATCTTTCCAAATTGGTGCTCAGAAGCCTATAATTTAGAGGTGGGTGAATTTGGCAGCATTTCCCCACATTAGATCATAAGTTTCTTTCATGCTGCATATAAAGAAATCTGGGGATGTTGGATTAGATTTTAAGAATGATAATTCTCAACCACCCACACTGGCTCAATAGATACAGCTATGTCCAGCACGGAGAGGGGGTGATTGATCGAATTATACATACTGTCCATGCAGTTGCTAAAGGCAGAGAGCCAACCAGAAAAGAAGGCCACAGTCACACCATTAAAATGTATCCATTTTGTCTTGCATCTTTTGCTTTCTGTACAGTCATTCATTGAGGTCACGTGACATATCCTGAGAGAGTGGCTCATATGCTTCTTACTAGTTCTTCCTTTTGGGAGCTAAATTAGTTGTGATACGTTTATCTACACATCTGCAGTGGGACACATCCCATTCTCTTACAGCTTGGGCTCCAGCAAAGACGAAGGTGGGTTTTGGCAGGCCAGCACACGATTGCCCCCCCCCAGCAAGCTGGGTACTCAATTTGCCAACTCAGTAAGATGGAAGGATTAGTGAACCCGGGGCCAGGTCGTGAACAGAGTTTTGGCTGCAGTACTGCAAAGCTTGGAAAAGTTGTTTTAGTGGCCTATGGCTACCAGTATGGGCTATTCAAGAGGATAATTTTGGGTACTATAACACAGAGGTTTCTGTATGCCAGGTTCTGCCTCCAAAGATTGGTTTCACCTGTTGTAAAAAATTTGTGCTTGAAATCAATGTTGCACATGCCAGGGTTTCTTTAGGTGAATGGGGGTTAAAAAATGTGGAAAGGACATACCATGGTACCGAAACAGGGGCTTGGAAACATTTCATTTTTTGGCTTACAACTCCCAGAATGCCTCAATCATCATGGCAACTGGCTGGGAGATTCTGGTCGACAATATTTTAAAAAATTACTTTTCTAGAATGTGCTCCAACATGCCCATCTTGGCTGAGATGTTGACATTGCACCTGCTTGTCTCTGCGACATTACCTGTTGTGCTCTGGGTGGTTATCTGGTGGCCCTGAGGCCCGTCTTCAATTGCCCCATTGACCACTTCATTTCTGCATGAGGTTCCTCCAGAATATGATTGGTGGATACACATTCATCTTGGAGAGAGAGACCACTGGGCAATTCAAACCAGTGAAAATTAGCTCTCTTTTAAAAAATATGTCAGAAACATCTTGTTCCTAAGGCCTCATTCATTTTATTCAGAACCCTGCAAAGCTTAAAGCTTTTGTTAGTGCAACACTCTGTGTGTGTGTGTGTGTGTGTGTGTGTGTGTGTGTGTGTGTGTGTGTGTGTGTGTGTGTGTGTGTGTGTGTGTGTGTGTGAATTACTTGTGCATTCTTCAAACAGAACATATTACAATAAGCTGTAAGTGTGTGTAACATTAGCAGTTCCCTCTATGGAATAATTTCTTCAAACCATATTTGCATGATTGTCCTTAGAAAATGAACGTGTGTGCATTGTGTAGTTGTGTAGGTCTTTGGTAATCAGCACACTACTAGCACAACATTACTGTGCTTTACTGACCTTATGAATGCCACATTGGTTTACAGTATGTAGCTGGAAACTCACTTTATGTGACTGAATTTATTGCTGATTATGAATCTATCGCGGAAGTTGTATTCTTTGGTATGCTTTTTAAAATATATTGCCTGAACTTCCAAATACTCCCTCAGAGATCATTCTGATTCCCCTTTCTTTTTATACACATCTTTTCCACAGATTGCAGCCAGGGTTTATAACCAGGTGTGGTATCAGCTCTTGCATTCATATCAGGCCAGAGTATTCATAGGCGCCTTGTATGCATGAGGTTTTTGGGACTGTGGCTGGCAGAATTATCCCAGACAGCAGTAAATAAAAGCAGCTTTTCTTATCTCCCTTGAATATTTATTTCTATGTAAACATAGACAAACACAGACAAACACATTACTCAAAGAAGCTAAGGCAACATATTAGCTTTACAATAGCTCAATGTGCACTGTTGTAATAAACAAATAAGCTGCTTTTATTGGGAGAAAATTGGGATATAAATAAATAAAACGAATGACTGAATGAAAGTGGTCAGGTTTGTGAAGCCAATTCAAAGGTGTTTAAAGTCAGCATTTGGGACAGAGGCAATTATAAGCACATCCTAAAGGAATGGATATTGTATGCTAAGTTGATCTCATTAGCGTTTTCCATAGCACTGTTCAAGAATCTCTTCTCCATGGATTCTCTGTGTGAATGTATACAACTGTGCATTGATGCCTTTACCCTCATTGAGAATGCTCTCTGAATGGATTAGGTGGAAAGCCTGGAGGAGAGAGGCTACAAACACCTGAGGGTGCAATCATATAATGTCTCATAAACCCAACAAAGATGCAGACTCAAGGAAGGCTGAGGATCTTGTGAGGTTGCAAAGCCAAGAGAGAAGATGCTTTGCCCAGATTTCACCACAGAGCCTGGATGCCCTGGACCTGACCAACCACAATATCCTGAATCTGAGGTTTCCATCTCTGTTGGAGGTTTTGAACCTCTTGGCCCTGGCCAAGGGGTGGGATACCCTCCTTCAGGAGATCCACAGTCCTGGGAGCCTATACGTCAGAGTCAGTACTGTGTGCTTGGCAGGAACTTCTGGAAGAATGTCCATATACAGTACCACGTTTCAGGCCAGAGAGAGGGTTTGGGAAACAATTTTCCATTCCCAGGCCATATGGAGGTGCATACCACACCAACCCTGAAAATTAGGAAGAAGTGTGAATAATTCTGGCTGGGAGGTCAATTGTAGATCCATTTTTGTGGGACTGGAGGCTTTTGAGGGCACTGAACCCTGTTTTATTATGGAACCACATTACGCAGAGCATTTGAATTTGACGGAAAATAATCAAATAGCTGATTATTATTATTCATGACTAACCTCTACCAATTTAAGGTGAAGTCTGCTAGTCAATCTTTCTTCGCTGTCTGCCTAAATGAAGCCTCCAACCAGCAGGTGGAACTTTTCCGTATAGTTTGCAATCTATCCGGAGTTGATTATAGTGACTGGCCTCCCACTAGCATCTCACCGGACCAATTTGCAGCCTTTTAAAAATCAAAAGTGGAGGCCATCCGGCGGGATCTTACCCCCTATTTGAAAACAGTGGATCGAGCCGAGACGTCCTGCGCTCTGTCTTGCCCGAGGAGACTTAACCACTTTCAGCCTGTGATGTCAGACATGGTGGACAGAGTGCTTGATTGTTGTCGTGCCACCTCCTCCTCCCTTGACCCTTGCCCGGCCTGGCTAATCAAAGCAGCCAGGCCTATAACATCTGAATGGGCTATGGCAATAATTAATGGGTCTCTCCAGGAGGGCATGGTGACACTCATTAGGCCCATGAGGAGGAAACCAAGCTTGGTGGCGGACGATATTGGTAATTATAGGCCCATTGCCAATGTTTTTTTTTTCCTCAGCAAGGTAATTGAGAGGGTGGTGGCCGATCAGCTGCAGGCTCTTCTGGATGAAACAAATGCCCTGGATCCATTCCAGTCGGAATACAGGTCGTGCCATGGCACGGAAACAGCATTGGTTGCCCTGTTGGATGACCTGCTAAGGGAGGCCGACGGGGCAAAATGTCTCTGCTGGTCCTTCTCGATATCTCAGCTGCCTTTAATACCGTCAACCATGGTATCCTCCTGGGGAGGCTCTCCGAGTTGGGAATCAGTGGCCTGGCCTTGGCTGGGCTCCGTTCCTTCTTGGAGGACCACCCCAGAGTGTGCAAATTGGAGAGAGTTTCTCGGCCCTGTGGAGCCTCAATTGTGGGGTCCCACAGGGCTTGATTATCTCTCCAGTTCTGTTTAACATCTATATGAGGCTGCTGGGAGGGGTCATCAGGGGATGTGGGGCTTCATGTCATCAGTATCCTGATGATACTCAGCTCTACATCTCCTTTTTTCAACAACAGTGGATGCTGTCTCGTCCCTTGAGTGCTGCCTGGGGCTGTTCAGCAATGGATGCAGGAGAACGGACTGAGGCTGAATCCAGGCAAGACGGAGGTCCTTCAGGTGGGTGTCCCTGACACCAGTGGTCTGAGAAACTCCCTTTCCTTGGGGGTGTGTGTGTGTGACTCCTACCACCAAGAGCGAGGTTCGCATTTTTGGTGTACATCTGGACCCAGCACTCACCATGGAGACCCAGGTGTCATCAGTGGTCCGTTCCACACATTTCCACCTTTGGCGGATTGCCCAGCTGTGTCCCTGTCTTGATGTGGGGGTGCTCACCACTTTGGTCCATGCGCTCATAGTCTCAATATTAGACTACTGTAATGTGCTCTGCGTGGGGCTGCCTTTGAGACTGACGCGGAACCTTTAGATGGTACAAAATGCTGCGGCCAGACTTCTTACAGGGGTGAAAAGATACCAACATATTTCCCCCATGCTGGCCGCCTTGCATTGGTTGCCCATTTGTTTCCGCATTGATTTCAAAGTTCTTACTATGATATATAAAACCCTAAACAGTTTAGGACCTCGATATCTGGCAGAGCGCCTTCTCCTGCCCAGTTCTGCCAGAGTCACTCATTCCAGCCAGGCCGGGTGGTTGAGGGGCCTAATGCTGAGAGAGGTCCAGAAGGAGAGAATGAGGAACAGGGCCTTCTTGGCAGTGGCCCCTCACCTTTGGAACAACTTGCCAGTAGAGATCCACCTGGCTCCCTCTCTGGGTGTTTTCAGGAATAAACTTAAATCCTGGCTATTTGGGCAGGCTTTCCTTCCAGCCATGTCTTAATTTCTTATAGTCCGCCATCTTGGACCTATAATATATGTTTTTGGTTTTATTGTTTTTAAATTTGTAAACCGTCCAGAGTAGACCTTGGGTGTAGATGGGCAGGAAACAAACAAACAAACAAACAAACAAACAAACAAACAAACAAATAAATAAATAAATAAGGAAAACCACCCATCACAGCCTTCTTCATTTCATCAAGAAACAATGAAGTCTTTCAATACAGTGAACAGGGGCGAAATAAGAGCAGAAGCATGGCCAAATGCCAAAACACTGACTGAAATGGAGCAGTGGCATCCCCCCCATAGACCCCCCCCCGAAGAAATCTGGCATTTGTAGGTTTTAAAATGTTACAATAAAAGAAACATGACATGATTAAAAGTGGAGAAAAGGGAATCAAAACGACATATACTAGAGATGGGGGTATTCATATTCAAATACCCCCCATACAAATACAAATATTCCCGTGCAGCTGGAGTGAATGAGGGTCCGCTGCCCTGGGGCCGGATTTTCCACTCATGCATCTGGTGGCGGCCTTGCTCATCCTTCCAGTCACTCCTGGAATGCCACTCTCTTCCTACTCAGCTGGCGACTCGGCAGTCATGCAGGAGACCCGTCCTCCCTCCCATTACTGGGAATGGCTAGCCAATCAGGAAGAGAGCAGGGCTCTGGGAGCGATTGGAAAGATGAGTGAGGCCTCCTCTGCCCGGATGTGTGAGTGGATGGTCTGGCCTCAGGGGCCGGACCCTTGTTAACTTCAGCTGCGCGGGGATATTCGTATACAAATACGAATACCCTCATCTCTAATGTACACCTTATAAGGAAAATGCAGAGCTGGAGCTGGTTAATAGAAGGAAACTGTCAGATTCAGCTCCCAATGAATCGCAAAACCCCTCCTGCTCACTCTGTCCACGAAGCCACCAGGATATGGGTCTCCTGAGCGAGGTCACTGGGCTGTGAATTCCTTTGCAGCCATTCTCCAAGGTATTTGGATAAAGTGCAATTTTAAATGAGGGGTTTCTGTCAGTGAAACATAAAGAATCTGGGCCTTCTCAACTTTTATTTCTTCCTCTAATGTGCATGGAAGGTGCATGAATCCCAACTTGAATTTTGAGTGGTTGGTTAAGAACTTTGCTTTAGAATGCCAGGGCCTATCTTTTTCCCCACTTCCCCACTTCACATATTTTGCTTTTCCTTCCTTCCTTCCTTCCTTCCTTCCTTCCTTCCTTCCTTCCTTCCTTCCTTCCTTCCTTCCTTCCTTCCTTCCTTCCTTCCTTCCTTCCTTCCTTCCTTCCTTCCTTCCTTCCTTCCTTCCTTCCTTCCTTCTCCCTCCCTCCCTCCCTCCCTCCCTCCCTTCTTTCTTTCTTTCTTTCTTTCTTTCTTTCTTTCTTTCTTTCTTTCTTTCTTTCTTTCTTTCTTTCTTTCTTTCTTTCTTTCTTTCTTTCTTTCTTTCTTTCTTTCTTTCTTTCTTCCTTCCTTCCTTCCTTCCTTCCTTCCTTCCTTCCTTCCTTCCTTCCTTCCTTCCTTCCTTCCTTCCTTCCTTCCTTCCTTCCTTCCTTCCTTCCTTCCTTCCTTCCTTCCTTCCTTTTTATGTCACTTTCCAAAGTTCATGATAACTGCCTCTCACATCTCTTTTTTTTTTTTTTTTTTTTTTTGCTTCTCTGAGCTGCAGGTGAACATTGCTGATGGAAACAATGTAATAACAGCCCCACCCAAGTTATAACTATTTGAGTTTTTCTTTCTGTACACCCCCCCCCCTGCCCGAGATTTGTTAATTACAAATACTGGCATGGACACAGACACATACCAGAAATGAGTATTTCTAGAGACCACAGGGTGAATCAAATCCTCATCTGCATGCCCTGATTTCAACATGGACTGAACTGGAGGCCAGTGGATAGTCCTGATGAAAGTCCTCCTGAAGCGACTTTTTATGAGTAATTCTATCATGAAAATCAGATTGGAAAGAAGCATTGAATAATGATAACTTTTTTAAAAAAGAGACCACTCTAGATTGCGGGAGGAGTATTTCTCTTGTTTGGCTCAGAAATATATGCCTGTTCTTCCACAAAACTTCCCAAGAAATGGGAGACAACTGTTTTCTTCAGCAGCATCACTCACCTTCAAAGCAAAGCACTTCTGAATACCAATACAGGTAAAGAGTCTTTGAAAAATAAAAGGCTAAAAAGCAACAATGTGTTTTATTGCTTTCTGGTGTGTGATAAAATCTGTTCACCAGATGTACTCTCTGTCTCTCGTGTAGCATCCTGGAGCATCATCTGGGCCCAAGGCCCATTTATTTCATGTAACTGCTTTCCCTGTGCACACCTTGGGACACCCTAATTCTCCATTTTATTTTAGGCACTGTGCAGGGTACCATCTGGTGGACCTAAGCTTATTTCGTCACAATATGGAGATGGCTGGGCAGAGGGCAGCCGGGCTCATTCTGGGAAGGAGCGGGAGCAATCGCGCTGCCTAGAATTTATCTGGCTCTGCAATAAAGTACTCTTCCAAAAGTACACCGACAAATCTACAGACACCCAGCCAAGGACCAGGCGATGCGGCAACATCATGTCGCATTCTGTGTGTGCACAGGCTCCCCTTCAGTGGAGGCTTGGACCTCCGTGGACAGGCAACCATACCGGCGGACCTCATCTGTGCTCATGGGGCTACCGCCTGTTAAACTAACCGGAAGGATCCTTCCAGTCCCTTTTCTTCACACAGGTACTGGTGTTCCCTGTTATCTGATTACCAGGGATGGGCAGCAGTGAGGCTGATTAATAAGCAATTAACATAGAGGCTGTTTTTATGCCTGCGGATGTCTAGGAAATCAACTTGCAGACAAATCCCCTCCTTATCCCTTGATGATCAGTCACTAAACAAACACAAGACCACTTGCAACTGTTCTGGTGGTTTTGGGCCATCAAGTCACCTCTGACTTATGGTGCCCCTATGAATGAGTGGCCTCTAAAATGTCCTGTCCTCAATGGCCCTTCTCGGCTCATGTAAACTCAAGCCTGTGGGTTCCTTTAGGGAGCCAGTCCATCTCGTATTTGCTCTTCCTCTTTGCCTGCTGTCTTCTACCTTCTCCCAGCATTATTGTTTTTTTTTCCAGAGAGATTCCTGCCTTCTCATAATCTGCCTAGAGTAGGACAGCCTCCGTTTAAACCCTTTTGCCTCCAGAGATAGTTCGGGTTTGATTTGATCTGGGACCTGTTTTTTTTCTCTTTCCAGCAGACCAGGGTATCCGCAAAGCTCACCTCCAGCAACACATTTCAAATGAATCAATTTGTTTCCTGTCAGCTTTCTTTACTGTACAGGTTTATATCCATACATGGCAAAATTCAAGAGTGTGGATGATCCTGGCCTTGGTCTCCAGTAATCTTTTCTAATTCCTTCATTGCTGCCCTTCTTAGTCTCAGTCTTCCTCTGATCTCTTGGCTGCAGTCTCCATTTGGATTGATAAGTGAACCACGGTATACGAAATCTCTAACTATTTCAGTTTCTTCATTGTCAATGTTGTGTAGTTCTTCTGTAGTCATGATTGTCGTCTTCTTGATGTTCAGCTGAAGTCCTGCTATGGCACTTTCTTCTTACACTTCCACTAAAAGTCATTTTGAATTATTGGTGCTTTCTGCCTGGGAGATGCTGTCATCTGCAGATCATAAATTATTGATGTTTCTTCACTCCTTTGTCTGAACCCAGTCCAGCTTTCTGTATATAGACTGGACAGGGAAATAAAATGCACCCTTGTCTGATGTCTTTGCCTTTAGGAAACCATTCTGTTTGTCTACATCAGGGGTGTCCAACCTTTCACCTTCCCTGGGCTACATTAGAAGATGAAAATTTGGTTGGGGCCACACATAAATTTGGTTTGGGCCGCATGGGGGGCAGCCCTAGCCGTCCTCTGCAGCTCTGCTCCAAGCGCGCTTACTGGCAGCTGTGATCTCAGACAGCAGAGGCTGCCAGCTTCGACTCCTGCGGCTTTATGGGGCTGGGAGGGGGTTCATCTATTGACAGGGATGGCACAATGCAGTCATGCAGCCCCCTCTCCCCTCCCGCTCCTTCCTTCCTTCCCTCTCTTACCCCCTACCATTGTGACGTGCCCTGGCCGCATTCCAGCAGCAAGCGCTGGCAGTGTAACTTGAAACTTTGGAATTCCTTTAAAAGTAAAAAATTGCACTGGGCTGCATTATGAGCCGACCTGGGCCGCATGAGGACCACAGGCCGCAGGTTGGACAAGCCTGGTGTACATATTCTGTCTGAAAGAGCCTTGTGGCACAGTGATTAAACCGCTGTACTGCAGCTAAAACTGTGCTCACGACCTGGGGTTCAAATCCCAGGTAGCCGGCTCAAGGTTGACTCAGCCTTCTATCCTTCCGAGGTCGGTAAAATGAGTACCCAGCTTGCTGGGGGGGGGGGGGCAATGTGTAGCCTGCATAATTAAATTGTAAACTGCCCAGAGAGTGCTTGAAGTGCTATGGGGCGGTATATAAGCACCACACTTTGCTTTGCTTTGCTTTGAAAGGTAGCTTCTTGTCCACAACACAAGTTACCCAACGGGGCAACAAAATGCTGAGGCACACCAGTTTCTTTCAGAAGAAACCATAATTTATTATGATCTACACAGTCAAAGGCTTTGCTGTAATTTTATAAGAAAAGTAAAGATTATGGAGCTATGCTTCTAATTACAAAGCTGGCATCTCATCTTTTTCTACTGTTAAATTGTAATGCTATGCTCATTTGCTTAGGAGAACACATTCATTATTTTTTCACTCCGCTCCTGCTTTATGGGCATTTGTGTGTACAAGAAACTGCAGGGTGGGTGGGTGGTTTTCTTCCCGGAAAATCACAGAGGGGATCCCAGCCAGCTAGGGTGAATGTAGTGATGGCGAGGGTGCCAGGCGGAGATACAATCAATCACGTTGGGCAGCAAGATACTGTACGTTGCTACAGAACAACACAACCATTTGAATTCTGAATCAGCATTTCCGTTGCCCTTTTGAACTGATGAGGTTTCTCACTTGCTTTCTTGCTTTTGAAGAAACCTACCCCCCCCAAAGACAAACAACTCAGAGGTGGAGATTATTTATTTATTTATTTATTTATTTATTTATTTATTTATTTATTTATTTATTTATTTATTTATTTATTTATTTATTTATTTATTTATTTATTTATTTATTTATTTATTTCTATTAGACTCTCGTACTCACCAAGGCCACCAACAGAGCCCAAATTTCACAACATCACATGGAGATGTCCCTGCTGATTATGAAAATAAAGTTGTCTTTCCCTGTTTTGGATTTCAGATTTTATAGGGGCATTTTCACTTAAAACAAACAAACAAAAAAACAAACTCATCTTCTCTGCTCCACTGAAGGGCAGTTTATCAATCTTTTCAACCAAACCAACCAACCAACCATTGAACGAGTGAATGACAGGATGCAATTATTGTCACATTTGGCATTCCTGGATCTGGCAAACAGGCTGCGTTGGAACACCGTTGGCAATACTGCCTTATTTTGAAAACCAGCACAAGAGAAACTAAATGTGAAACACACACTTCTCTTTGAACCAGTGCCTTTTAAGGGCCTCTCTTATGAAAACATGTAGGGTATTTTGCAGATGGTGTAAAAAAAGATCCCATATTTCTTGTTAAAGAAAGGAAACAAAGCGGATGCACCTTTGAAGAGGAAGAAGAAAGAATCGTCTCCATTCCCACCCACCCCCAGCCTTTTGTGTGAATTCTGCATTAGGTTGGCTTTCACTGGCAATGACAAATGCAGTTAGATGCACCTGGATGTAGCTGTCTGCTTTGATATAAAGCATGCTTGAATGAAAAGAAGAGGGGGGGGGAGGACACCCCTCCCAGTTATTCGCTGTTGTAAGCAGAGCTTATTTCACTGTTTTGCACCGCAGCAGAAATAAGATGAGCTGGATTACCATTGGAGACATACCAATGACGTTATAGCAAGCATACCAAGTGCTCTGGCCTTGCAAATCACAGGAGGTTTTTCCATTCACTAAGTTGCTTTGTTGAGCACCTCTATCTTTAGCTCCATGGTTGCTTCCTTTGAAAATAGAGAATATGGGAGATACTGTCAAAAGAATTATTGGGGGGGGGGGACGGGCTATCGTTCCCAGAATTCTCCAGGCAGTACAGCCAGCAGATGGGGTTGAGGTGCAAAAAACCCCGTAACATGGTTGGTTGTTGTGGGTTTTTCAGGCTCTTTGGTCGTGTTCTGAAGGTTGTTCTTCCTGACGTTTTGCCAGTCTCTGTGGCCGGCACCTTCAGAGGACTGGAGTAGGAACTCTGTCCATGCTCTGTTGCTGTTTGTTGGATAGTTGAGTATTTATAGCTGTGGGAAAAAAGACAAAAGCTGTTCCCACAGCTATAAATACTCAACTATCCAACAAACAGCAACAGAGCATGGACAGAGTTCCTACTCCAGTCCTCTGAAGATGCCGGCCACAGAGACTGGCAAAACGTCAGGAAGAACAACCTTCAGAACACGGCCAAAGAGCCCGAAAAACCCACAACAACCATCAGATCCCGGTCGTGAAAGCCTTTGCGAGTACCCTAACATGGTTCATTGCAGTTCTGTTCATTGGAGCCTGTACCACTCAAATGACCTCTATGAGGTCCACCACAAGCAGCCATAACAGCTTCAACACAGTGGTAAGGGTGGAACGAACAGCAACAGTAGACCATCCCCTATTCATATTTCCCAAATAATGTGTCAGTTGCCGGTGCGGTTCTTAATTGCTATTGTTTCCTGGAATGTTGGAGCTTGTGTGACCATGGGAAGCCCTTAATATAACAAGCTAAGTTGAAAAGGTTTTTGTTTTCATTTTTTAAAAAAGTTTTAATGTATGGATAGACAAATGATGAAACCTCATCATATATTTCTGAGCATTTATGGTAAAACCCCCAGGGGAAATACATTGTCTGATTATTGTCCTGTTCCAAAATTGTGGGAGCACTTCTTCTATATCACATCCTGATTATATCTATTATTAGTCAAGTTATAAATCGTGATGTTATGGAGAAAAAGAAAGGTGAAAAAGTACCTCATTCAGCAGCAGTAGTGCAGTTTTAACAATTGTATTTCAACAGTCTTTGGAGGTATTATTGAGTTTACCTCACATTCAGTGGTATTCATAAACTGACAGCCATAGCTTGGCTTATAGTACATTTCCTAGAGAGGAGATAACAGTCTTTTACTCTCTCACGGTGACATAAGGTAGGAGTTGGTTTTGTGTAGTTTTTTTTAATACCTGCATGAGCATAAATCGGGTCATGACAAATATACAACTTCATTTATGAGATGGCTGCACAGGTTGACAGCTGTGAATCACTGGGCTGCTTGAGGCTAGGATCAGGTGGCCAAGACTTCAGAAGTTTTAGGCAGGAATAAATAGACTGTTTTGCTCAGCAGCACCGTCACTCCAATTGTCTTCTGGGAAAATATCGCCATTCCCTTGGTCAAGCTTTACAAACGAATTTTCGCTGTATCATTTGAATGCTTCCTCTAAAAACACAACATGCTCCTTCAGCAGCCGGGCCTGCCTTATTATTAGGCAGAGTAAGGTGACTGACGCAAGTAGGAGATTCTGGTTAACACGAGAGGGCAGGAAATTGGCAAGTTCAACATCTGGTTGCAGTGTCAGAGGTTATGATTTTGCTTCTCTGCTGGGTTTCCTGGGAGAAGACTCTGCCTTGGGCCAGCTTCACAGTCCCTGGATACCCCCTAGAAGAAGGGAACCACTTTGTGTATTCTCTACCTAGAAAACCCTGAAAAGGGTCACTGTAAGTCAGAATCAACTCAATGGCACATACTACTGAGAAATTATGAGGTAATTTAATCACTATATTTTACTACCAGGAATGGGGGATGGTACTCACAGGGTTTTCTGCCTGGTGTGTCAAAATAATTTCTTTAGCTAGAGATTTTAAGCATGTTCAATTGGATAACTATCTGGGATGCCATTTACTTCTTTCCCTCCAATGGCAAAGCGTGTTGGACTGTAGCCTTACATATCTTATGTACTGTAAGGCAAGGCCATGCAAACTTTGAGCCCTAGTGGGTGTGGCAGGATCTACTCTAGTGTCAGGGTACAGTTTGCTACCTGCCCATCTGCTGAACAATTTCCCTCTGCTCCCACATTGTGGGAACCACCGCTTTAGGCAACTGTATAAAACTCAAGCCTTTCAAAATACATTTACAAGCCAGAATCCTGTTGCACCACGTGCAACTCAGGTGATGTCATCAATCACAGCCATTTGGGGCGGGGGGGGGGAATTAAAATCTTCCTATCCACCTTTTCAGGTTCAAGGGATCCCTTTTGCCCCGGTGAAGCCTTTGTGAGCTGCAGGCGTGGGCAGTGGAGGACTTTTTAATTTATATGCACAAATAAACACACAAATAAATCTGGATTAAAGCCACTCAAATTGAACAATGTATTCCGTTACCCTTTACGAACATTGAAAGTCACTCCAATTTCCTTTCCTTTTTTGTCCTGCAAATGTTATTCTAAATCTGTTAAAACGCTTGCTGGTGCTCTAATTAGCAGCATTCCATTCATTGTGGAGGGGGGGCACACAACCCTCGCTCCCCCCCACCCCCACCCCAAAGCCACAATTCTATAATGGTAAATTATTCATTTATTAAAAATCCCATTTCCTTCCCCTGCCTGTTCCATCCATAGAGCAGCGGCCTTTTGGGATGAAGAGTGGGGCGGTGGGCAGAGAGAGAGAGAAGAAACCTTAGCTCTGAAGAGAATTACGCAATGTCATGGGCACATTAACATTTGGATCAAAATTTTACATTGTGTCACCTCCGTAAATAGTATAAATGGTCTGGATTTGCAATAAATAATTGTCTATTAATACTCTGGCGTGGTGTAGCAAATTAAAGTCTCACTCCAGTAAGCACCGTTGCGAGTGAGCCAGGGCCCAAAGACAGCTCCTGCCTTACCCTAGGGGCCTCACAGATGGCGCCTACTCCTACGGTCAGGGATGGTCCGATTGAGCAAATGGTGGGTTGGAGAACTATTATGAATAATAGCGAATTTGTAATGAATTCCTTCCCCCCAATAAGGAAGGTGTAGCTAGGTTAGAATGTGATTGTAACTGAATGTGGGCTACCTTGACTTCTTTTGCAGTCTAACAAGATCCGGTAAGAACAAAGCACCTGCTGCTCTGTCCTAAACCTTTCTTGGTGTCGCGTGTGAATGGCTGGACCGTTCCCTCTGTCTCAGAGTCTGCCATGGCCTGTGCTAAGAGTGTCATATTTCTTAGTCCAGCTCAAATTTTTTTAGCGGAAGCTCCCTGCAGGACCACACAGATGGATTTTATGAGCCTTTTTGGTTGCCAGCCTTGCAGGGATGGACACTGAAATCCACTCCAACAACAAATCAGTGTTCAGAAGCATGAATTGCTTTTGAGACTTTGTTATGTCATGCTATGCGCTGTCAAGTCAGAACTGACTTACAGTGACCCCAATAGGACTCTTCAAGGTAACGGAGGCATTTAAGAAGTGGTTTTTCCCTGTTCCACTCCTCTAGTGAGTTTCCATGGCTCAGTGGAGATTTGAACCCAGGCCTTCCTAGTCCTAATCCGACACTCTGTCCAATATACTGCACCGGGTATCCCTTGTGACTTCAATGCACCTTAAAGACTTGGGACACATGAAAGGCTACACTGCCGTATTTGGGACAAGCTTCTGTGCATTTCAGCAGCCCAGTTCATTGAGAAAACATGTATCAAGTAAATACAGTATGTCTTTAAGGCACCATAAGACTCTAATACCTTTATTACAGAAGGAAAAAAGAATTTTAACAATTTGCTAGCTTTCAACCTATTCTGTTCTCCATCAGGCTGTGCACCAGTATATTGACAAAGCAAGCAAGCAAACAAACAAACAAACAAAAACACATGGATGTCCTAAAAGTCATGGCAGATCTCTGTGCCAGATCTGTTTCTTGTAAGTGAGTTCTAAACAGCAGACTGCAAACACACCTCAGGAGTGTAGGATTCAAATTCTACCCTAGTGGTCGTTGGTTGGATCCCCTCTTCCAAGGCATCTAGCAAAGGGTTGTCAAATACTGTATTCAGCATTTTCTCCTCGCCTATCGCCTTCTTTTGAAACCCACAGTTCCTATTTGGCTGGGAAAGGTGGTTACCCAGAGATATGACAAACTGGGCATAAAATTTAGTCTGATTGCTAGATGAAAGCCATTGTGGCCAAATTAATAGTGTTACTTAGTGATCGGAAGCAGATGCTTTCTTGAGTTTGCAGCCCTGCTCGGCTCATGTTAAGTGCCCATGCTGTCTTCTAGACGGTGCTCTGGGTGGCTCTTTGGGGTTCATACTATTCAGACTTCAATGTTTTGTTGTGACCTAGTAACATTGCTAGTACCCCCTGGAATTTTTTTAAAACTTTTACATCACTGTTACTGTTATGGGAGCTGGAGGATCTAGCCAAGGTTTTTCCCATTTCCCTTTCCAATTCTGTAAATGGTGGAGGTCAAGGGTTACAGGGTCAAATGTCAGTTTAGGCTTTGACTTGGGCGGCTGACTCAGGCTCTGTTGTGGGTGTCAGGGAGACAGCAAGTTTCAGGGTTTTTTTTTGCTGCATCTGGTGCAATACTGTCAAGGAACTCTATGTGGGAAATGGCCTTGAGGATCTGAGAAACTGGCCTCCTTGGAAAACATCTACGGATGGTTAATACAGGTCTAGCCTTGAATGAAATTTGCTTACAATACCTCTTCCCAACCTTGTGGCCCCATGGGGTCATTTGCATTAGCCCCAGTAGTAACTGTGGATTACGACTCCCATCAACTTCTTGAAATAGCCATATATTAGGCATCCTTCAGTCTCGAAAGACGATGGTAACGTGCTCTGTATGGAGGACTTGGAACAGTGTCTAGTGTGGCTGAGGAGGGCAATTTGAGAGTGACAATCCCTTCCACACTGAAGACAAATCCAATCTGTCCTCTGTCCAGCGTTGAGGAATTGTGGGAACTGAAGTCAAACTATCTATCTATCTATCACTGTATATTAGACTGACTTGTGTGAATTCATGCCATCCCACTCTTTATGTGGGTGATCTGAAAGACCAGTCCTGCTCTTTCTATACTTCCTTTATTCATGCCCACATCTTCTCTTGTGAAGTTCCAAGACCCAGCCCACAGAAAGTGTTCTGTAGACCAAGGCTGGGGATGAAGTGGCCTTCCAGATTCTGCTAGACCTTAATGTTCATCAGCCAGACCCGGCATAGACAATGGGGAGGCAGGATGGGGAGTCATCTCCCGACAACATCTGGAAGGCAACACTTTCCCTCATCCCTGTAGGCAGTCCTGTTCCTGCCATCACAACACAGAGTGAGGTATTTCAATTCAGTTTTAAAATTCACCTCTGAATACTCCCATGTCACCGCTCTAAAATGCGCCGAGCCTTGATGTTTAGCAAAGCTTTGTCCCATTTTTCAATTTATTTTAGCATATTCCTTTGACAGGAGTTAATTGCAGAGTTGCTGTGCAATAATGCATGTTATTACATGGCTAGCTACACAGTAACTTCACTGGGAGCAATGGTAATTACAGAGTAAATTGTGTTAATGCCCCTGTGTTATTATTTGGTAACTCGGTAATTACATTGGCTGACCTGTGCAAATCTGATTCACACCCCATTTTCTTTTACCTCTGCCACAGAATAATGGCAAATGTACATGAATATGTGTAGAGTTCCTTGAGCACATGCATGTCCATGCCATCCTTTAGCTCAGTGGTTCTTAACCTGGGCGATAATGCCCCCCAGGGGGCGATTTCATTTTTCAGGGGGGCAGTAGAATGAAAAGGGGCGGTGTGGGGGCGCTGGAGCAGAAGGGGGCGGCAGGGGGGCGCTGGAGCAAGCCAAACCAGTGAAAATGGCTGCAGCCTTTTTACAGTGTGCATGAATATATATTTTCCTCCAATTTTAATTTAGCTTCAGACTTTTTGTCTTGAAATTTTTAGTTCCTGCATTTGTTTTTATGCCCTTTTTATAATTTTTTTTGCGTCTTAAAATTCACTTGCAACTAAATCATTAAATGTTACTTTTGGGGGGCATTTCATTTTCTTGGAATTTAATTTTGTTTTCAGGGGTCATTGGATTTAAGTGTCTTAAATAAATAAATAGATAAATAAATAGATCAATCAATCAATCAATCAATCAATCAATCAATCAATCAATCAATCAATCAATCAATCAATCAATCAATCAATCAATCACCGTGGGGAGGGGGGCGATGATAACTTCCTCAATGGCTCAAGGGGGCGTTTCTTTCAAAAAGGTTAAGAACCACTGCTTTAGCTGCCCTGATTTCTGTCATCTCCCCATCTCCCTCCCCTACGTATAGTAAAATCAGATTGATAGAGTGTAGATAAAAAGTAGCAACTTTAAAATAAACCTATTAGAATCTTGAAGATGCCATGGTCACATCGCCTTTAAGGGTCTACAGTTCAAGCTCTTCTCCAATTCAAGAGGCTGATGGATAAAAACAGGGCTTGTTTTCACACAATTTTATTGAGCACTTTTAATGATTCATATTTTTAATTTTTAACAGTACAATTAGTATTGTGATTTGTTGTAAAAAAATTTTAAAATTATAATTTTAAATGCTCCATTACTTACGTCTTTAAATTCTTTGGAAGCCACCTTGGGAGGAAAGTGGGATGTAAAGTAAGTAAGTAAGTAAATAAGTAAGTAAGTAGGCAAGCAAGCAAGTCAGTCAGTCAGTCAGTCAATCAATCAATCAATCAATCAATCAATCAATCAATCAATCAATCAATCAATCAATCAATCAATCAATCAATCAATCAATCAATCAATCAATCAATCAATCGGACAGACAAACTGACTCTTGAACTGCTTTATGAACTATGACTGAATCAAATATAGTGACAACTCCCACCCTTTTAGGAATAGACCGCTTATACTAGTTTCACTTCATTTGGTTGATATAAAATATTAAGAGCTAACTAACTGTGACATTAGACATAACACTAGGCTCAGCTCCAAATAAACCCCAACTGCATGTCCAAACCTTCTGACAGCCATAACCTCACATTCTGGGACATCCACCTTCCTCCTTTACATGGAGGACAGTTCAAAGGCACCCACTTCAGAAGGAAATGTAACTCCGATTCTAACACTCACCCTAACCAGAGACCTTTGGGTAATGTGGGCGGCATATAAATAAATAAATAAATAAATAAATAAATAAATAAATAAATAAATAAATAAATAAATAAATAAATAAATAAATAAATAAATAAATAACCCTAATCTCAGTGCAAACCCAAATGCAAATTCAACCATCATCCCAACCACGAAGCTTCTTGCAACTGCTACCTTTCTGACACTGCTGGTGGTACCTCTTGAGACATCCTCTTGCTTCTGCACAGGAAGTGGGGTTTAAAAGTCAGGCATTTCAAGGAAAATTCAGCATCTCACACTTGCCCTCACCCTCTAAGCGACCCTAATGGGAATTAAAAGTTCTTTCTTTACGCCCAATCTTTCCAAAAGCTGTGATCTCAATTAATCATCAATTAACCTGTGAAATTAAGATTAGAAGAGGAATGACAAACTGTAATGATTTTAAAGAAAGATGTAATTTATTTTTGATACATGTGTTTCAGAAAAGGAAGGGGGCAAACAGCAGAAACAGAATCAGTGTGTTATTGGAGAGAAATAGGGTGGTATGAAGTATAAGAATGGAGAAGATGAAATTAGTCCCGAGTAGGGTCGGGTAGCACAGAGATGAGAAGTGGGGTTACGTTATGTTATAAGTTGATTTATTGTAGAGTTCTATTTTAGGCCAGATGGGCGGGGTATAAATCAAATAAATAAATAAATAAATTTTTTCCTGTTAAATAATTAAAAAAGAAAGAAAGAAATTCAAACATATGAAGAAGCCTCAGCCTAACCCCATTTCTAACTCACCCCAAAACTCTAAACACAAAACTTCTTGCAACACTATCCCTCCATGAGCACTGATCTTGTCTTTGAGACATTGACTTCTTCCTATATATGAAGTAATACTTGAAAGGACACTACTGTATTTTAATGTGACACTGACCCTAGCCCTAACACTAATCCCAACTCCATCTCCAAACCTAATTCCAACTCCAAAAATTGCTGAAATTCCAGCCATGCTGACAACTTTGTTCTCAAACCTTCAGACATTCTCTTCCTCCCTTAGACGACATAAGAGTTGGAAGGAAGCTATTTAAGATGCGCTTAACCCTACACCCTAATCCTACACCCAATGTAGCCCAAGTTGAACTTGGACCATAACTCCCCCAAATCCTGCAACTCCAGCTCTTCTAACAGCTATGATCTGGTATCCTGAGACACCAACTTCTTCCATATACAGTACATGAATTGCGTTTAGTGTTGAGGTTGAGATTAGAGTTATCTCACACCTGTAATGTCAAAGATTTTGTAGGGAACCCTAACCCCAAACTCTAACCTTAACCCTAACCATAAGTCTAAATGCAGCCCAAATCTTATCCCCAACTCCAACGTGAAAGATTCCTGCAACCCCAATCGTTTCAACAGCTTTGGTCTTGTGCCTTGAGAGAAGTCCTTATTTCTACTCTGTGTGCAGCTACTAAGTGCATTGAGGCAGAGAATTTGATGGTGTTTACTTCCTAGTAACTTTGTTTAGGATTGCAGAGGTTTTTTTTTTTTTGTCCTGCTTGATTCTTTGCCTAGTTGGATCCTTAGCAAAGAGAGGAATAGGATTCATGGGAGTAGTGGGGGGGGGGAAGCTCTGTTTTTAACAGAGGTTTGTTTATTAAACATAGTCAGGAACACATGGTCTTCAGAGCATGCCAGTAAAAGGCCACTTCTCAATATGGCCTCTGTAGACAAATGGACCATGAACAACATGGACAACCTCTTTACAGAATGTTTCAAGAACTTTTTAAAACTTCCTTCCTTCCTTCCTTCCTTCCTTCCTTCCTTCCTTCCTTCCTTCCTTCCTTCCTTCCTTCCTTCCTTCCTTCCTTCCTTCCTTCCTTCCTTCCTTCCTTGTCCTACCATCTGCTGCTGCAGCTCCTCTTGAGGAAAATCTCTCCCCACTTGTGACTGTACTGTTGTTAGACGCTGGACTGCCCTCACCAGCTGTATGCTGCATTAGGTGGGCTTCTTTTTCTCTTGTTCTGTTTCATCACTCACAGAAATATTGAAGTGCTAGAAAGATTGGGGAGAAAATTGCTTCCTTACATCTTTGGGCTGGCTTGCAGCTTTTTGTTTTCTCTGGAATGACAATGAGACATTTATCTTTCAAGAGGCAAAAAACAAACAAACAAAAAAACCCAAATCCCTCCCTAATTTTTTCCCCCTGAGGGAATGTCAAGATAGAAACAGCCAAATCAGGTCAATAAAAATATTATTTCTTAAAAGGAAACATTACCATTTCCAGCTGGAAAAATCTTCACCTCCTAAATACAAAATTAGATTAACGGATTTATGTTCTTCCTCCATTTAGAAGGCTTTCTCCCCTCAGCCATAGCTGTTCCAGAAACATCCACCAAAGCTCACAAAGTCCTCTTATTTATTTTACTTTTCTCCAGTAGTCAATATACTCACTCTGGAGAAGAGCTCATAAAGTTCGGCTTCGCCCACAATCTGAAGTACAGTCTGCCAGGCTCTGTCTAAGTAAATCACCATCATATTTTTGCATCCTATGTCCCGGAAGGATGATCTTTGTGGGTAGATTCGAAGGGACACTGTTCTATAAAGCATCGTTGCTGCAAAACCCTAAATGAAATGAGGAATTTTGACTTGATGACTTATTATAATTTCCAAATACTCTGCGATTCTCTGATTAACAAAATCACACCAGAACAACTAACTGTTCATTGTAAAATAGTAATCACCTTTAAAAAAAATTCCAGTATGAATTTTCTTTCATACTTATTTGGCAACAGAGGATATCCAAAAGGAAGGTTAGAAGATTGCTTGGCCGCTTTTACAGTGTGTTCAATGCATTCGTTTCTGAGAGTGCAATTCCATTCCTGTTTATTCAGAAATAAATATCAGTGACCAGGGTTCTTTTCAGTTCTCCATGCGCCTGACTGCAAACACAAAAGCAGCTGCAATGATGTAGGAAGGTCTGATCTCCTGCCTGGTTGGGTGAGCAGTCATGCCGCCAAGTGAGACTCTGGACCTCTCTACACTGCCTCAGCTGCTTCAGCATTTGCAGGTGCTCCAACACATGAACAGGATGCTAGCCATTGAGTTCAATGGCTCATAGTGTCTAGAGAGCTTTTACCCTCATGTGTCAAACACAAGCTGAACCACTGAATTCACTGGAAGTAACTTCCAAGGCACCATGCACAGGATTGTACAGTAGGCTCGAACAGTCACAGAAAACATGGGGTTGGAGTCCAGTCTAGTCATGTTTTGAGCAGAACCATTGAAATCAATAGAATTTAGGTTAGTTGTGACTAGAGGTGGGTACAAACCAAACTACAATCCGGAAATCTGACAAACCGGGTTGGTTTTGTGATCTGGTTTGTGAACAAACCTTTTCCCCCTCAGCACTTTGTTTGGTTTGGCAAAAGGTGATGCCCACCCACTCCCTTCCCACCGCCCTCATTGCCTCCCTACCTAGTCCTGCTCTTTCTTCTCCTCCCTTCTCAGCTGCCATCATCCTCAAAGACAGCAGGCCCAGCTTCCCTCCCAGGAGTCAGGCCTGCTGGCTTTTTCACATCTGCCCACCACGCAGCTGATGTGAATAAACTACGTTTTCTGAAACCTGGAGCATTCTTTCAAAAAAGGCCTGTTCTGTGTGAACACGACTGAGACATCTTTGTATCTTAAACAGTTCTTCCTGGGTTGTCGCTGGTTTCATAATCCCCTGCTAGCTAATAACTACTGTAATAAAGTGTAATTGATTTGAATGCTAAATGGTTAGAACAAAGCATCATCCATGAAGATATTTTGCTCCTTGGGTTCTAAGATGTTTCTGAGGAAAAAGGAAGCCCAGCGCTATTGAGAAATCAATGTCAGGCAGCTAACAGGTTAAACATAATTTCTATGAATTAGCAAGTTTTATAAATGAGTTCACCTACTGAAAGCGAGACACGGGAGACTGCATGTTAGTAATTGACATCCAGTTTGAAATGCAATGTTCTTGAGGAGGAAATTGAGCTCCACATTGCGAGGAGAACCAGTGGAGGGGCAAATGCTGGAAAAAGAAAGACCATTTCCTGTTGTGCGTTACTGTTCGTGCGTAACATCGATCATTTATTTTGAAGAAGTTTCTCCTAAGGAAAAAAACAACACGTCCCAGAGAAGGGAGAACTGGAGAACATGACAGAAGTGGAGCACCCTAAGGGAAAAACTTTTGCCTGCCTTTTTGGGCAAGAAACGAAGGTGGAATCGGTCTTCATGGTGTCATTTTAACAGACATCAGTAGAGATGGACATGAACCACCAGTTCAGTGGTTCATGCTGGCTCACTTTTTGGATAAATAAGTGCTTGGACTTTCCAGTCCCACCTCCTCAAGCGGGCACTCATTCAGAGGCAGTGCCCTGGCTTCCCTGCCTCACCTTATTTGGGTGCTGCCTATGAGTGGGTGCCTGGGGCTGGGAAACGCCAAACACCTTTTTGGCCAAAAAATGATCTGCCATGAACTGCCAAACTGGTGGTGTGTGCCCATCTCTAGCCACCAGCATTTCATGGTCATTTACATCAAAAACAATCCTTCATTTTCCTTTGAATTTGAATAAAATAAAAAATAATAATTTATTTTGTTGTTGTTTAGTCGTTGTGTCCGACTCTTCGTGACCCCATGGACCAGTGCACGCCAGGCCCCCATCCTCCAGTGCCTCCCAGAGTTGTGTCAAATTCATGTTGGTTGCTTCGCAGACACTGTCCAACCATCTCGTCCTCTGTCGTCCCCTTCTCCTCTTGCCTTCACACTTTCCCAACATCAGGGTCTTTTCCAGGGAGTCTTCTCTTCTCATGAGATGGTCAAAATATTGGAGCCTCAGCTTCAGGATCTGTCCTTCCAGTGAGCACTCCTGGTTGATTTCCTTCAAAATGGATAGGTTTGTTCTCCTTGCAGACTCTCAAGAGTCTCCTCCATAATTTATTTAGGCTTGTTAAAAGGTTACAAGTGGAAGTAAGACATAGATGGTGGGGGAAAAATAGTTCCCTCTTTCAACTTATTGGCCGAACTCCTGTTATTTAGTGTTAGGAATCACACTAGAGTAGATCCATTGAATCAAGGAGGATTTGGTGACTCACTTCCTCCATAAGTTCCATTGGTACAAAGGGCTTTATTCTCCCCATGATTTACTATGCTAAAGTAAGGCACAAGTAGAGCATGTCCATTTGAACCAATGGAACCTATGGAGGCAGTGACTTACAAAATCCCCACTGAGTCAATGGGCTTACTGTAGAGTGATTTACTACAATAAGCAACAGGATTTGGGCCATAAGTTGCACAATAAAGAGCAGTTAGCTGCATCCTGCTGTCCTGTTTGGTCTTAGAACACACTGTTGTACAAACACTGCTCCCCCTGCAGAGTGAATGGCTTTCAGAAAGCATTCTTGCCAGTCCTTCTAGGCCACAGTGCTTTTGCTGTGTGCCATTGGTCCAAACTATGCATTAGCAAAGGACAGAAACAAATCTGTTCTTAATAAAGTGTCATGGCATAATTTAGAAGCAGTTTTAAATGAATTAAATCATTCCCTATACTGTGATCTACTTTACCAAGTTCACACAGAGGAAATATGCCATATCAATTAAATCTCAATGAACTGCAGAAGCCAATAAAACTTCCTCCAGCCACGGTTAATATTTCCAGATATTGATGGTAGTTTAATTGCCATTAATCTGAATACAAACTTAAAATCAAATTTCTCCAAAATACTCTCCACAAGGGCTAAACATTCATCCTTAGTCACTTACTACTAACTGCCCCTTTTCTGTTCTCCTGTCTGCCAGATGTAATTATCTACGGAGCGCAAGAAAATATTCTACAGATCTTGGCACTATAGACAGAGATGGGTGACTATCAGGCATTCTGGATGAGCCGTTGTCAACAGCGGGTCATATGCACAATGGTGTGCTCTTCTACTTTTTCCAAGAACCATTGCAGGCTGCATAAAATTGGCATGTTCCAATGCCAAGCTATCCTGCCCTGAAGTCACAAAAACTTCCATGGGAACCATACACTGTTTCTTGACATTCTGTATGCTTTCAGTGGTAGATGGACTATTTAATGCCATGGAGGTCTGGGTCTAGGGGTGGAGGTGGGGTGTGTGTCCTTTTTTGTTATATTTTATATGTTGTGTTATGTATGTTGGAAGCCGCCTCGAGTGGTCGCTTGACTAGATAGGCGGGGTATAAATAAATAAATAAATAAATAAATAAATAAATAAATAAATAAATAAATAAATAAATAAATAAATAATGAATGAATGAATGAATGAATGAATGAATGAATGAATGGATGGATGGATGGATGAATGAATGAATGAATGAATGAGTGAATGAGTGAATGAATGAATGAATGAATGAGTGAGTGAGTGAGTGAATGAATGAATGAATGAATGAATGAATGCTTCATAGCTCTTCCAGGTCCTGTGTATCCCTTCTGCAGCCAAAACACAGACTTTGATTTGACACATCTGAGAATGGATTCTCATTCTGCTTTTAATTTCCTTCTCCAGATGCCTGCTTCCATATGGAAAGATGCTGTAAAGGTCAGTGAGTGCAGGAAACCACTCTCAGCCAAATCAGGATTAATTTAAAAGCCCCTGATTGGCCTCCTAACCAAATCAAGGGATCATCATAACTGCATGGGGTAGGATGGCCATTTTTTAAGCTATCCTCTATGCATTTGCCTTTCTCCTTTCAAAATCACCCAAGTGCACAGACCTATGTAGGCAAGAAGACTAAAAGCTGGTGAAACCAACACTAAGCCATGTGAGGCTACGAAGAAATTAAACAGTTCTTTGCCAAAAGATGTTGGAAATTGCAGAGGGCTACCTTGACCCTGGCCTAACTATGTCCCAGCATAGAGACTGCGAGTCTGGGCTGAGAGCCATCTGCATTTAGCTCCTTGCCTGGTCCTCCTCTGCTCTGCCCCCTTTTTTGCCCCCCCCCAGCAGCTGATCTCAGCCAGTGGTGCGCTTAAGCCAGCAGCCCCAGTTATGCTGGCAGATCTGAGATCTGCCAGTGGAGGAGAGTTGTGTCAGCACGAGAGGCTTCTATCTATTCCAAACCTATTACAGCTGGTGTACCTTTGAGTCTGCATTGCAATGCAGTTTTGAAGCCACCAGGACATCTTCTGGGAGTGAACCTCACGTTTTAGCTGTATGGTAGATGTTACTTCCTTTTTTTCTGTCCCATTGTGTGTGGTGACCAAGAAATTCTGGTTGCTGCAGTCAAAGGATCCAGCTTTTCTGTGATGTCCTTTCTGGCCACCAATAGCTCTCACATCTCCAGGCAAACGCTTGCACAGGCCTATAGCCTTCCTTAAAACCAAACCAGTCCCCCCCTTTTACTGAGCTCTATTTGGAAATGAAAGATAATAAAAAGAGGGCAAGAGTAATAATGCCTGAGTATTAAATGTCCTTTTGCTTACTATGTAAACCAATAACCCTAAAAACATAGATATGAGAAACACATTATGTGAAATGGGATCAGACCAACATGAACATGAGCATTTGCTGAGAAAGAGTCTGGCTCACGTACTTAGTCTAACAACTCAAGGAGTTTGTCTACCAGTGTGTATTGTTTACTGCTCCTTGGTTAATCAGTTGCTCCTTCTTCCACCCTCTTGGGAGTTATGTGGTGTTTGAGAGATAAGGGGTTTGTGGGGACGGGTTTTTGTTTTCTTTGTTTATTGTTTTAAATTTCTGCCTTTTTCATGTCAAGGAAGGAAGGAAGGAAGGAAGGAAGGAAGGAAGGAAGGAAGGAAGGAAGGAAGGAAGGAAGGAAGGAAGGAAGGGAGGGAGGGAGGGAGGGAAGGAAGGAAGGAAGGAAGGAAGGAAGGAAGGAAGGAAGGAAGGAAGGAAGGACGGACCAAGTGCTACAAAGGATTCTGAGCATCCCATTTTATGTATGCATGTTATACATTCTCTCCATTCTGATATGAAGGAATGGCATAAATTATCTCCAGTTCAGAGGCAGTGCTACAGCAGCCATCTGGTGTAATATCCCCCTGACAGTGATATAGGATGGAACATTCTGTGTTTGGTCTGTTGCACAGAAAGGGGGACAATAGGACATATTTTAAAATGTCAAGATACATCATATCCAAAGCCAGGAAAGTTTGTGCTTATGAAAATGGATAGTCTTGGGGGTATATCATGATGCAGATCTCATCCCAGGTGTTCATTGTGGTGAATTAGATAAGCACTGATCTGAATTTTCCTAATTATGGCCGTGTTAAACTTGCCTCCTACCAGGTTTTTCTCTTGCTGGAGAAGCAGCTCATGAAACCGTTCCCAGCAAAGTGTAGGCTAGACTCCCACAAGCTTGTCCAATCAAGTGTTTTTTTTATCACATGCAAAGAGCCCAGTTACCTAGCTGGCCGCTTGCTCAAACTCCCAAAGAGCTGAAACCTTTCAGGATGTGTCCACTTGATGAATGCAAAATTGTGGTATCACTGTGAAAAATGTACTCATTACAAGCTGCAATTCAGGTGGTCAAGGCTGTTCGGAGGGGACAATAAGTTTGTTTGTTTTGTTTCTCTTGGTAAAGAATGGTTGCCTGTTACAGTCCCCCTCTGGCTGAAGGCCAGCTTGGATGCTAAATGTCAACTATGGTGGCCAGTGTAACGAATCTCTCCCACTAGGCTGGAAAACGTACACTTTGGGGCTACGGCTTCCGGAATCCACCAACCAACATGGCTAGCAGACATGCCAGTATGGGAATTCAGAGAGCTGTAGTCCAAAAATAACTTTCCCAAACTTAATTGAGTGGATAGCTAGTTTTCAGCATCCCTGATCCCTGCTCTAGTTTCCTCAGTTCTTGAAGTTACCCATCAGCAATTCACATTCAAACAGGGCAAAGGGCAGTTAGTCTTCCTGCTATGGTGAGAGGATATGATTATATTCATTACTTCTGAATTTGCATGTCTACTTTATAAATTAGCATGCATGAATTTTTCTTCTCTACTTCCCTGTTTTTCGCTTTTTGGCAATATGAAAGTGCTTGTCCCAGTTTATCATTCCTACTGCCTGCACATACAGCTCATGCCTGCCGTTCAAAGGAACCACCATGGGGAAGGCATAGCATGATGGTATATTACCCGTTGGAGGTTGCTCCAAAGTGTATTTCTGGAGCCAGACATGATTGGTTTCTGATTTTATGTGACAAGGTGGATGCTGAACCAAAATCAGGGCTGCAGAAAACTAAACAGAGACTGAGGGACAAAAGAGGGAGAATGCTTTGAACAGATGGATGTACTGTACCTATACAAGGAAAAAAAGTCTGGGGTTATGGCAATCATCTCTACCTTATCCAATGTAATCTCTTACTAAAAATACATGCAAGGAAAATTTCCTTTGACAGTTTCCTTTGTATTTACTTAATGTATTCCTCCCTCCAAGAAGGAGCTTTAGAGTCACATGTATGGCTTTGACATTATTCCATTTTTTTCCTCTCTCACAACAGCCCAATAAATTAGGTTAGACTGAGAGACAAAGGCTTCCCTAAAGTTACCTAATGGACAACATTGGCATAGAGATTTTAGCTCATAATTTCCCAGCCTGAATCCAACTAACTAGCATGCTGCACTGCCTTTCCCTCTTTTAAGGGTTCCATAGGCTTCCCTTCTAAACAATGTGGATGTTAAACACTGCCAATTTTATAGATGTGGAGCTGACCTAGAGCAAAACGAGTGTTCTTGATGCTATAGCTATGTGGCAGTGCCACATTTGGTAATTTTTTAAAAAAAATCAGGGACACTTGGGAGTGCTGGTGTCCCCATGGTCCCTAAACATCACACCCCCAATGGCATAGATCCCCACAACACCATCCACAGACAGCCACAACCCCCCCCCCCCCATTCTTTTGCAGAAGGAAACAACTGGTCACATGCAGGGAACGTCCATTTGAATTGCTTCAGCTTGGAAAAATGTAAAAGCCTTCAGTGGCAGAGGGGGGTG